>NC_045961.1:104461017-104678517 GCF_010909765.2 Amblyraja radiata
ATGCTCAGCAATGATCATATTGAATGGCGGTGCCGGCTCGAAGGGCCGAATGGTCTACTCCTGCACCTATTGTCTATGTTTCTATGTTAATGTCATAAGGTCATATGTGATAGGAGCAGAATTAGGCCATTCGGCCCATCAAGTCCACTCCACCATTCAAACATGGCTGATCTACCTTTCCCTCCAACCCTCATTCTCCTGCCTCCTCCCCATAACCCCTGACACCCGTACTAATCAAGAATCTATCTATCTCCGCCTTAAAATATATAATATATCTGCCTTTCTTGACAAGAAGCATATTGGGTCAGACACATTTATTTTAAGATTCCTTTTGCTGTGTTCTATCCCAAAGATGTGCAGATTTGTGTGGGTTTATTCACCTCAGTACTTTGCCCCTAGTCTGTAGGGAGTTGGTGCAAAAGTGGGATAAAATAGAACTAGCATGAACGGGTGATACGTGGGTTGCCGTGGACTCGGTGGGCTGAAGGGCTTGTTTTCACGCTGCATCTCTACATTAAGCCAAAACTAAAGACTTGGCCAAATGTTTTTTTTAATCCATTTATTTATAGACTCTTTGATTTGAAATATGTGTCAATAACTCTGAAAAATGGCAATCATTTTCCTTTGTTGCAAATGTTTTCAGAGTTTCAAATATTCCGCACTTTTTGTGCAGGTCAGGGTTAGCTGGGTTCCGTTAGAAGATTTGATAACATATATGGATGGATTTCAGTTAGGTAATGCTATTACAGGTGATGGAGTCAAGATGGTGTCTGGAGTCAAAACGGGTTCAGTAATGAAACAGTGGAATTGTGAAACAGTCTTAAGGGGATGACAGGGTACCTGTGCAAAGTTGCGCAGCTGTAGAATTTCTGCCTTACAAGTGCCAGAGACCCAGGTTCGATCCTGACTATGGATGCTGTCAGTACGGAGTTTGTACGTTCTACCTGTGACCGTATGGGTTTTCGCCGAGTGCTCCAGTGTCCTCCCACACACCAAAGATGTGCAGGTTTGTAGGTTAATTGGCTTCTGTAAATTGTAAATTGTCACCAGTCAGATAGTGCTGGTGATTAGGGTGATCGCTGGTCGGCGCGGACTCAGTGGGCCCAAGGACTTTCGTTCCACGTTGTATCTCTAAACTAAACTAAACTAAACTAAACTAAACTAAACTAAACTAAACTAAGGAAGGGTTTGAAGAAGGGTCTCAACCCGAAACGTTACCCATTTAGAAAGTCGGGTAACGAAACGTTATCCAATTTATCATCGCCCGTCGGGGACTCTAACATCAAGAGCCTCGATCAGCTGCTTGACTGTGGGGAGAAGAATAAGAGCGGATAGCAGGGAAGTGATGACTTTTGCCTTCCATCACAGTGAGGAGGTGTTTGGAGATTCACTGTGATGGATGTTTGTGTGGAATTGTGTTGATTGTGTGTTTTGGGTTTTTTGTTAGTGGGACTGCAGGAACATTATTTCGTTTGTACCTATGTTTGAATGACAATAAACCTGATTGTGATTCTTTCTCTCCAGAGATGCTGCCTGACCTGAGTTACTCCAGCACCTTGTGTCTATCTTAAACTAAACTAAATAATACTTTACAGTAATGTCAAGGATAATGTTTAACTCTGTTACCTGTAATGTAATATCTAAAGGAGATTGAAGAGATTTGCTATGTCTGTGTTTGCATCATGGCCTGCTTCGGCCACTTGAATGCCCAGGGAGAATGGAGATTACAGATTACAGGAGTGGTGGACACAGGCCGGTCCATCATGTGTATTGACCTACCCACCATCGAAGAGATCCATAGTAGGCACTGCCTCAAAAAGGCAGGCAATATCATAAACATTCCACGGGACCCTGGTCACACTCTCATTTCATTCCTGCCATTGGAAAGAAGGTACAGGAGTCTCCATGACCTCCAGGGTCACGAACAGCTTCTGGCTATTGTACGCTACACAACACCAACCTCAACAACCTCAACACCAACCTCAATGGGACTGTCATACGCTGAGAGAATGTAGCGGCTGGGCTTGTACACTCTGGAGTTTAGAAGGATGAGAGGGTATCTCATTGAAACATATAATATTATTAAGGGTTTGGACACCCTAGAGGCATGTTCCCAATGTTGGGGGAGTCCAGAACCAGGGGCCACAGTTTAAGAATAAGGGGTAAGTCATTTAGAATGGACATGAGGAAAAACCTTTTCACAAACAGAGTTGTGAGTCTGTGGAATTCTCTGCCTCAGAGGGCGGTGGAGGCCGGTTCTCTGGATACTTTCAAGAGAGAGCTAGATATGGCTCTTAAAGATAAAGGCAGGAACGGGGTACTGATTGGAGTTGATCAGCCATGATCACATTGAATGGAGGTGCTGGCTCGAAGGGCCGAATTTCCTATTGTCTATTGTCTATTGTCTATTGTCTAACACTCTTGACTCTTAATGCTACGAGTGAAACTTTTTTTCATGCAGTTCTGTTGGTCATGTTTTTCAGGGCCAGTTATCACCAGAGCTCGTGAATGAATCCCATCTGCTCAAGACCTGGCTCTGAATGTTTCCAAGAAAATGCTGATTCTCTGTTGGACATTGGGAGGCTTTTTGTTGGAGCTTAGCAATCACCCTCGATGGTCCGCCCCGCAGAAGCACAAACATTTTGTGAAGTTAACATTCGTCCCATCTTCGTGGTGGCTGCTCTTGGGACTGTTGGCCCTGATGCACCAAGCACACTCTCTGAGGTTGAAGATCGGCGTGGTGGGACCCTGGAACTGCGACCCAGGTTTTTCTAAAGCTCTTCCAGACCTGGCCGCCAAGTTGGCCATGGATCGGATTAAGAGGGAGAAGCTCCTGCAAAGGGGATATGAAGTTGAATACATGGTGCTTCCAGATGACTGCCAGACCTCGAAAGCTCTCACAAACTTCATGGGGTTCGGCAAGCACGTGTCCGTGTTCTTGGGTCCCGTGAACCCCGGCTACTGCGAGGCCGCTTCACTGATGGGCAAGTATTGGAATAAAGCAATATTTTCATGGGCTTGTGTCAACTTTCAACTTGACAACACCATCAGCCACCCGACCTTTGTGAGGACCTTGTTATCGCCCGCCAAGGTTTTGTTTAGTGTGATGAAACACTTTCTCTGGGCCCACATTGGCATAATATCTTCAAATGAGAACATCTGGGTGGACACTGCCAACAAGCTGGCCAATGCCCTCAGGTACAATGGACTTCCAGTTGGGATTGTCAGATCGATGGGCTACACTGATGAAGATGTGTTGAATACCTTAACGAAGATTAAAAATGTTCCAGACCTTAGAGGTGAGTTTGCTTGAATGAATACAAGATTTTTGGACAGGTACATGGATCGGAAAGGTTTAGAAGGATGTGGGCCAAACGTAGGTAGGTGGGACTAGTGTAGATGGGGCATCTTGGTTGGCACTTTGGGCACCAGGGGCCACAGTCTTAGAATAAAGGGGAGGTCATTTAAGACTGAAGTAAGAAAAAACGTTTTCACCCAGAGAGTTGTGAATTTATGGAATTCTCTGCCACAGAGGGCAGTGGAGGCCAAATCACTTGATGGATTTAAGAGAGAGTTAGATAGAGCTCTAGGGACTAGTGGAATAAAGGGATATGGGGAGAAGGCAGGCACGGGTTATTGATTGGGGACGATCAGCCGTGATCACAATGAATGGCGGTGCTGGCTCGAAGGGCCGAATGGCCTCCTCCTGCACCTATTTTCTATGTTTCTATGTTGGGCTGAAGAACCAGTTTCCGTGTTGCACTGTGTGACTCCACAACATAAAATGCTCTGAATGCATGTATGCGCACTAAGGCAGTGTGTGCATTTATTGGACACATGGAAGGTATATGGGCTGGGAAGCTTAGTTTAGAGATACAGTGCGGAAACAGTCCCTTCGGCCCATCGAGTCAGCACTGACCAGTGATCCCTGAACCTTACCCTACCCTATTTGTGGTGGGAGATTGCAACCTTCACATGGTCCGACCTGTTTCGACGAACCTGGCATGGCGTGCATTCCCTACACACACTAGGGACTACACATACATTGTACCACGGCAATTAACCTACAAACCTGTACGTCTTTAGAGTGTGGGAGGAAACCAGAGCATCCGGAGAAAACTCACGCAGGTCATGAGGAGAACGTACAAACTCCGTACAGACAGCACCCGAAGCCTGAATCGAACCCGGGTCTCTGGCGCTGTAAGGCAGCAACTCTGCCACTGCGCCTCTGTGCCTCCCTTAGGTTTAGAGGGATATGGGCCAAACACGGGCAGATGGGACTAGTGTGTATGGGGCACTTTGGTCAATAGACAATAGACAATAGGTGCAGGAGTAGGCCATTCAGCCCTTCGAGCCAGCACCGCCATTCAATGTGATCATGGCTGATCATCCACAATCAGTACCCCGTTCCTGCCTTCTCCCCATATCCCCTGACTCCGCTATCTTTAAGAGCCCTATCTAGCTCTCTCTTGAAAGTATCCAGAGAACCGGCCTCCACCGCTCTCTGGGGCAGAGATTGTCAAGCATGGACAAGTTGGGCCGAAGGGCATGTTTCCGTGCTGTATGACTCTATAACTTAATAGGCTCTGAGTGCATGTGCATGCACCTAATATAGATATTATTTCTATCTCCCAATGACCATTCTGTTAAAATCAAAGTCCATAAAGTGTGCACGCATACTGTATAACTAATTATAATTACAAATAATACAATAAACCAGCCAATTCCTTCTCTCCATAGAATCTAAATGGTGGCCGATTAGGAAAAGGGGAGATGCAACGAGACCTGGGTGTCATGGTACACCAGTCATTGAAAGTAGGCATGCAGGTGCAGCAGGCAATGAAGAAAGCGAGTGGTATGATAGCATTCATAGCAAAAGTATTTGAGTATAGGAGCAGGGAGGTTCTACTGCAGTTGTACAGGGTCTTGGTGAGACCACACCTGGAGTATTGCGTACAGTTTTGGTCTCCTAATCTGAGGAAAGACATTCTTGCCATAGAGGGAGTACAGAGAAGGTTAACCAGACTGATTCCTGGGATGTCAGGACTTTCATATGAAGAAACACTGGATAGACTCGGCTTGTACTCGCTAGAATTTAGAAGATTGAGGGGGGATCTTATATAAACTTACAAAATTCTTAAGGGGTTGGACAGGCTAGATGCAGGAAGATTGTTCCCGATGTTGGGGAAGTCCAGAACAAGGGGTCACAGTTTAAGGATAAGGGGGAAATCTTTTAGGACCGAGATGAAGAAAACATTTTTCACACAGAGAGTGGTGAATCTCTGAAATTCTCTGCCACAAAGGTAGTTGAGGCCAGTTCATTGGCTATATTTAAGAGGGAGTTAGATGTGGCCCTTGTGGCTAAAGGGATCAGGGGGTATGTAGAGAAGGCAGGTACAGGATACTGAGTTGGATGATCAGCCATGATCATATTGAATGACGGTGCAGGCTCGAAGGGCCGAATGGCCTACTCCTGCACCTATTGTCTATGTTTATATGTCTATGTTTCTAGATGCTGCCTCACCCGCTGAGTTTCTCCAGCATTTTGTGTCTACAGTATAACTAAAATAACTCTCTCAGCACTGTTAATCATTTCTATTGTTATACTCGCGTGGAGGCACAGACCCACATACACACGTAAACATATGTGACCTGCACTCACACATGCATAGTCATGTATGAAAATGTGATGGAAATGTAGATCTGTACACACAAACACACACACACACACACACACACACACACACACACACACACACACACACACACACACACACACACACACACACACACACACACACACACACACACACACACACACACACACACACTCACACACACACACACACACACACACCACACACACACACACACACACACACACACTCACACACACACACCCACACACACACACATACACACACACACACACACACGCACACGCACACACACACACACGCACACGCACACGCACTCACACGCACTCACACGCACTCACACACACCACACACACACACACACACACACACACACACACACACACACACACACACACACACACACACACACACACACACACACACACACACATATCAGGCAGAGGAGATTAACCTGGCATCATGCACAGCACAGATATTTGGGGCTGAAGGGCCTGTTGCCATGCTGTACTATTCTACAGATGTTCTACGTTCATTCTTTGCTATAAGAAGAACAGTCACAGTTTCTCCAAACTAGTAGCTTGTGGCCTTAATTGGAGCCATATTGGTCGATCTATTGCCTGTTACATTACTTATTTAACTTCAATCAGTGAGGATTTGGAGTAAGCTGGTGTGCAGTTTTATGGAGAGTTTTAATAGATTAAATAGAAATGATTCTCACTGTGTTGGCTCACTGCCACAGCTCAAAGTTAATTGGCAACTGGGGAGAGAAATAAACAATCTTTAAAAGAACAAGTCGTAAAAGCTGCTTGTAATGAAAAGGAAGCAAGATGCAGAACCATAGTATGGAAAGGTTACAGGGAAGATTTACCAGGAAGTAGATTTAAGGGAATAACGTTTAGTGCAAGGTAAAGCCTGCAAAGTCCGATCAAGGATAGTCCGAGTGTCACCAAAGAGGTCAAGTCAAATCAAGAGAGTTTATTGTCATGTGTCCCAGATGGGACAATGCAATTCTTGTCCTATCGATATAGTTGCCTGATAACAGCTGGGAAGAAACTGTCCCGGAATCAGTCTGAAGAAGGGTTTTGACCCGAAACGTCACCTATTCCTTCGCTCTATAGATGCTGCCTCACCCGTTGAGTTTCTACAGCATTTTTGTCTACCTCTGAATCTGGAGGTGTGCATTTTCACACTTCAGTACCTTTTGCCTGAAGGGAAAGGGGAGGAGAGGGAGTGGCCGGGATGAGACTGGTCCTTGATGATGCTGCTGGACTTGCCGAGGCAGCGTGAGGTGTAGATGGAGTCAATGTGGGGCAGTGAGGAGTCAAGAGGATTGAGAAGTAAAGCCAGAGGGAGGGATATGGGTGGAAGGGGACTGGTTGGCACTTCCGCCCTCTGAGGCAGAGAATTCCACAGACTCACAACTCTCTGTCTGAAAAAGTGTTTCCTCGTCTCCTTTCTAAATGGCTTACCCCTTATTCTTAAACTGTGGCCCCTGGTTCAGGACTCCCCCAACATCGGGAACATGTTTCCTGCCTCTAGCGTGTCCAAGCCCTTAATAATCTTATATGTTTCAATAAGATCCCTCTCATCCTTCTAAACTCCAGAGTATACAAGCCCAGCTGCTCCATTCTCTCAGCATATGACAGTCCCTCCATCCCGGGAATTAACCTTGTAAACCTACGCTGCACTCCCTCAATAGCAAGAATGTCCTTCCTCAAATTAGGGGACCAAAACTGCACACAATACTCCAGGTCTCACCAGGGCTCTGTACAACTGCAGAAGGACCTCTTTGCTCCTTTACTCAACTCCTCTTGTTATGAAGGCCAACATGCCATTCACTTTCTTCACTGCCACAGCAGCATAGTCGCCGAAAAGATGGCGTAAAGTGGGACAGGCCCTTAAGGATCGTAGCTAAGCTTCCTAGGAAAATATGTTCACCTTCCCTCACACAGACACGTAGAGATTCTAGGACTGTGAGGGTGGCAGGCAAGGAGGAAATGGTTGAGGACAGAGTCAGTCGGTGCTGAAGAAAACACAAAGTGCTGGAGGAACTCAGCCGGTCAGGCATTCGGCCCATCGAGTTCATGCCGACCATCGATCACCCATTCGCACTAGTTCTCTGTTATCCCACTTTCTCATCCAATCGCCCACACACGAGAGGGATTTTTCCCGAGGCCCAATTAACCTACGAACCCGCATGTTATTGGGATGAGGGAGGAAATCGGAGAAAGCCAACGTGGTCGTGGGGAAGATGGACATAATCGACAATTGGTGCAGGAATAGGCCATTCGGCCCCCCCCCCCCCCACCAGTAGTTTGGTACAGTAAGCTAGTCCCTGGTGGGATAAGGGTTTACAGTCCCAATGGCCTCTGGGAAGAAACTCCGTCTCATCCTCTCTGTTTTCACAGCAAGACAGCGGAGGCGTTTGCCTGAAACATAGACAATAGGTGCAGGAGTAGGCCATTCGGCCCTTCGTGTCAGCGCCGCCATTCACTATGATCATGGCTGATCATCCAGAATCAGTACCCCGTTCCTGCCTTCTTCCCATATCCCTTGATTCCGTTAGCCCTTAGAGCTAAATCTAACTCTCTCTTGAAAACATCCTGTGAATCGGCCTCCACTGCCTCCGGTGGCAGAGAAATCCACAGATTCACAACACTCCGGGTGAAATTTTTTTGCCTTATCTCAGACCTGAATGGCCGACCCCTTATTCTTAGTCAAAAGGAAGCGGGACATCTGTTTAGCTGAATCAGGGTTGATTTTGAAGAAAGCTTGATGTGTGTTTGTCGTTCTGTGTCTGTTGAAGCTGCATGAATTACAGCTGTTTAGTTTAGAGATACAGCGCGGAAACAGGCCCTTCAGCCCACCGAGTCCGTGCTGACCAGCGATCGCCCCGTACACTGACACTGTCCTACACACACTAGGGACAATTTACAATTTTATCAAAGCCAATTCGGGATTTGGTCAGGTCGGGGGAGTTCCCCCCGCCACAGGCTACTGTGCTACCTGCTCCATGCTCAGATAGTCAGCGACTAAACCATCTCCCCCACCTGGTTTGCCAGGTGAGGAGGGGGCTGTGGTCCCCAGCAGGATCAAAAACAAGATATAGATATAGATATAGATATAGATATAGAAAATAGGTGCAGGAGGAAGCCATTCAGCACTTCGAGCCAGCACCGCCATTCATTGTGATCTTGGCTGATCGTCCCCTATCAATAACCCGTGCCTGCCTTCGCCACATATCCCTTGACTCCACTAGCCCCTAGAATGATCTCCCCTTTATTCTAAGACTGGGGGCCCTGGTTCTGGACTCGCCCAACATTGGGAACATTTTTCCTGTATCTAGCTTGTCCAGTCCTTTTATAATTTTATATGTTTCTATAAGATCACCCCTCATCTTTCTAAACTCCAGTGAATACAAGCCTAGTCTTTTCAATCTTTCCTCATATGACAGTCCTGCCATCCCAGGGATCAATCTCGTGCACTGCCTCAATCACAAGGATGTCCTTCCTCAGATTAGGAGACCAAAACTGTACACAATGCTCCAGATGTGGTCTCACCAGAGCCCTATACAACTGCAGAAGAACCTCTTTACTGTTATACTGAAATCCTCTTGTTATGAAGGCCAACATTCCATTAGCTTTCTTCACTGCCTGCTGTACCTGCACGCCAACTTTCAGTGACCGGTGTACAAAGACACCCAGGTCTCGCTGTACCTCCCCCTTACCTAACCTAACCCCATTGAGATAATAATCTGCCCCCTTGTTTTTTACGCCAAAGTGGGTAACCTCACATTTATCTATATTATGCTGCATCTGCCATGCTTCTGCCCACTCACTCAACCTGTCCAGGTCACCCTGCAACCTCCTAACATCCTCTTCACAGTTCACACTGCCACCCAGCTTTGTGTCATCCGCAAACTTGCTAGTGTTGCTCCTAATTCCCTCTTACAAATCATTAATATATATGGTAAACAGTTGCAGCCCCAACACCGAGCCTTGTGGCACTCCATTCGCCACTGCCTGCCATTCTGAAAAGGACCCGTTCACTCCTACTCTGCTTCCGGTCTGCCAACCAATTTTCTATCCATGTCAAAACCCTACCCCAGTACCATGTGCTCTAATTTTAGTAACCAGTCTCCTGTGCGGGACCTTATCAAAGGCTTTCTGAAAGTCTAGATACACTACACCCACTGGCTCCCCTTCATCCATTTTACTTGTCACATCCTCAAAAAATTCCAGAAGATTAGTCAAGCATGATTTCCCTTTCATAAATCCATGTTTAATCCATGACTTGGACATACTTTTACTGCTATCCAAATGCCCCATTATTACCTCTTTAATAATTGACTCCAGCATCTTTCCCACCACCTGTCAAAGGGCGGATGAGCTTCTAGCGAGCCAACGACCATCCACACTTCAGTAGAAGTTGCGATCACTGTCGTACACAGCATTGTAAGGAATGATGATAAACCACACATACACCAACATCCTATACTTCCAGCGGCGGAAGTCGGCAGGAACTGGAGGACAGAGATGTGTGGTGCGTCCGTCACCGTTCCGTTGGAGACCAGCACCACTGCGTCGCTAATGTTTGCAACGATGATGAATGAATGAATTGAACGGTCTTGAATCCTTACCTCCTGTACAAATGATATTTGGCTCAAACCAACAGTATGAGTCGGCGTTTGGAGGTGATCCCCCAGGGAAATGAATGTCAGTGTCTCCGTACTGCAGCGTTTCATTCGCCATATTGATGGTGTAGGTTGGCAAGAGACGGTCACTTCTCCCGTCTGTGTCCAAGATGACGTAGTCAGCTATCCCCTCACCACCTTCTCCAATGTTTTCAATGATGATGAATTAACCTACAAACCTGTACGCCTTTGGAGTCTGGGAGGAAACCGGAGCACCCGGAGAAAACACACGCAGGTCACGGGGAGAACGTACAAACTCCGTAAAGACAGCACCCGCAGTCGGGATCGAACCTGAATCTCTGCGCCGTGAAGCAGCAACTCTACTGCTGCGCCACAGTGCCGTAGTTGTTAGAGCATTAATTGGATGCTGGCGTGCAGGTGTAAAAACCAAAGAGAAAGAAAATGTATAAAGATTACATGAAGCTTAGTTCGATGTACTGTCCAGGTTGACTCTTCACAACTATTGTGGTGTCAGACGTATTAAATAAAACCCTGGATCGCCTTGACCGAGCCTTGTGGTGTGTTTTCAAGTTTTCTTTCAAACAGACCCATTTGATGGTCGACAATATGACGTGTTATAAGTTCATAAGTTCATGAATGGTAAGAGTGGAATTAGGCCATTCGGCCCATCAAGTCTACTCTGCCATTCAACCATGGTTGATCTATCCCTCCCTCCTAACCTCATTCTCTTGCCTTCACCCCATAACCTCTGCCACCCGTACCAATCAAGAATCTATCTCTCTTTGCCTTGAAAATATCCATTGATATTATATCCATCTTACTTTTCTTTGTGGTCAATATGATAGTGGTCTTCCCAAAGCAGGTCGGAGACACAAATGGTAGTATGGGGTGGTTAAAAATGTCCGCTGATACGACTCTCAGCTCATAAGGTCATTAGATCACAAGTGATAGGAGCTGAATTAGGCCATTCGGCCCATCAAGTCTGCTCCGCCATTCAATCATGGTTGATCTATCCCTTCCTCCTAACCCCATTTTCCTGCCTTCTCCCCATAACCTCATAATTAATCAAGAATCTGTCAATCTCTGCCTTAAATATACCCATATACCCAAAAGTCACCACCCTCCTCCTTTAAGGTCCCTTAATTCTGAGGCTCTGGCCTCTAGTCCTAGACTCTCCCTCTAGTGGAAACTCCACATCCACATCCACATCCACTCTATCCAGGCCTTTCCCTATTCGGTAAGTCAATATGCAGCATTCCAAAGTTATAATCGGAGACTCCACCCGGGCCAGTTGTTTTCTACGGGTTCACTCTAAGGAAGGTGGATTTGGTGTCTGAGATGGTGAGCAATGGGAATAAATGCTTTCTCTAAGGACCGAATGGCCTAATCCTGCACCTATTGTCTATTGTCTAGATGCACCTATTAGGTGTAGTAGGTGAACACGTGCAAAGAGTTATCCCACCCCGGTCATTCCTTCTTCTCCCTGCTCCCGATGGGCAGAAGGTACGGAAGCTCAAAAGCTCTCTCTACCAGACTCAGGAACAGCTTCTTCCTCTCCATTATCAGGCTATCTCGGTCCTTGCATAAGCTATGTCACTGCTGGATTCACCTCGACCCCATTGTGGACATTGGACTTTGTCTCTGGAACTGATGCGCTACAATACTGAGAACTATATTCTGCATTCTTGCAAACGCTCTCCGATGCTGGCCCATCACTTCCCCGATATGGGACTCAACACTGCTCACCATACTCCAAATGTGGTCTGACCAGTTCCATAAAAAGTCTTGTTTAAGAAAGAACTGCAGATGCTGGAAAAATTGAAGGTAGACATAAAATGCTGGAGTAACTCAGTGGGTGAGACGGAATCTCTGGAGAGAAGGAATGGGCGACCTTTCAGGTCTAGTCCCTTTCTCAGACTGATGTCAGGGGAGGGGGCGGGACAAGGATAGAATGTAGGCAGAGATAGTAGGACTGGTGGGAGAACTGGGAAAAGGGAGGGGATGGGGAGAGAAGAAGAGAGAAAGAGAGAGAGAGAGAGAGAGAGAGAGAGCGAGAGAGAGCGAGAGAGCCCCCTCCACTGACATCAGTCTGAAGAATGGTCAGGATGCTTTCAAGAGAAAGTTAGATAGAGCGCTTAAAGATAACGGAGTCAGGGGATATGGGGAGAAGGCAAGAACGGGGTACTGATTGTGGATGATCACAGTGAATAGCTGGCTCGAAGGGCCGAATGGACTACTGCACCTATTGTCTATTGTCTATTGTCTTATCCTTTATAAAAGCACGAGTCTTTTAACCAACGTAGAGGAATCAAGAACCAGAGGACATAAGTTTAAGATGAGGGGAAAGATTTAATAGGAACCTGAGGGGCAACTTTTTCCATTCAGAAGGCAGAAGGTGTATGGAATAAGCTGCCAGAGGAGGTAGTTGAGGCAGATACTATAACAAACTAGAAGACTCTTGCACAGGTACATGGATATGAAAGGTTTAAAGAGATGTGGACCATATGGCATTGGGGTCGACATGGATCAGTTGGGCTGAAGAGCCTGTTTCCTTGCTGTATGATTGTATGTCTATGATCATCGTTGATTGTCTTGGAATGTTGGTATCACAGGCAAATCCAGCACTACTGACCTCTACTGCTTGAGAAAGGAACACTCTTCACCTTGGCATGGTGGCGCAGTGGTCGAGTTGCTGCCTCACAGCGCCAGAGACCCGGGTTCGATCCTGGCCAGGCGTGCTGGCTGTGCTGGTTGTGTTTTTGTGTGTACGTATGCGTGCGTGTGTGTGTGTGTATATATATATGTATATATATATATATATATATATACACACATACACATACACATACATACACATAAATATATATATATATATATATATATACCAGACTAAGTGGGACCCGTTGGGTCCCATGTTCGCACAGGAGGGCTGGTCCCCCAACGCAATATTCCACCTCTCCACCAATTCCAATCTGGAGCGCTAGTATGGGTGTTGTGGGCTGAAGGGACTGGTCTCCAGAGGGCTAGTATGGACATTGTGGGCCAAATCTGGAAGTGGGGGCGCTGTTGAACGGCTGCGGCTCGCCTGCAGTCCATCTGTCTTTACTTTTTTTAGTTGTTGTTTTTGTCTTGTTTTAGTCAAATTTTAGTTATTAGGTTGTGTTATGTGTGTGGGGGGGGGGGGGGGGGGGGGCTGAAACATGGTTTTCTGTCTCTCCCTTTGGGGGAATGCGACTCTTTCTGTCGTATCCCCCCTACTCTGCCTCCGTCTGCGCTGAGGCCTAATGGTGGAGCTGGCGGCCTCCAACTGCGACCGACCTCGAGGCTCCGGATGCAGAGCCAGCCGGGACTTACAACTAGAGGCTGGCCGTCTTCGAGCTGTGGCGGCGTTCCGACGTTCCAGTGGCAGCGGCACGACTCGGGGCTGAGACTGTGCTCATGTGGCTGAGGCGGCATTCCCGCGGCGGCGACCTGAATCCGGGGCTCGGCCACGGGCCTGTGGACGTCGGGAGCTCGCAGGTCACAGGTTGGTGCCTGTTTTCCGGAGCTCCCGCGGCAACAGCTGCATCTGCTGGACTGGAGGGCGGCAGCTTCGACCACCCCGGGCCGCGGAGCTTGAACCGGCCCGTTCGCGGAGCTCGGTTGAGCCGCGGGACTGACTACCATCGCCCGGTGGGGTAACAACATATCGCCTCAGCACAGAGGGAGAATGAGGAGGGAAGAGACAGTAACTTTAAGGCTTTTGCCTCCATCACAGTGAGGAGATGCCTGGTGAACTCACAGTGAGGAGATGCCTGGTGAACTCACTGTGGTGGATGTTTATTTGTGTTTATTGTGTGTTTTGTTGTTTATTATTATATGTATGACTGCAGGCAACGACATTTCGTTCAGACCGAAAGCTCTGAATGACAAATAAAGGATCTAATCTAATCTAATCTAATCTAATCAAATGGATTCTTGGTGTGTCAGCTCAGTCACTCAAGCCTGATGTGCTGGCAGCTCACTCACAGCTGGTGGGCTAGCATTTGACTCACGACTATTCCTTGAAATTCCATTTCAAGCAGGGTGCAAGGCCACCAAATTCAAATCCATTTTCCTACCACTTCAAGCAGGGTGCAAGGCCACCTAATTCAAGTGCAGTTTCATACCACTTCAAGCAGTGTGCAAGGCCACCAAATTCAGGTGCAGTTTCATACCACTTCAAGCAGGGTGCAAGGCCACCATAAATCCACCATAAAACCACACAACACAGTTCAGTAGACATTCAGTGTGTTCAGTTGATTCACAGCTCAGACAGAGTTGTGACCTCTCCCTCCCCCATCATGCAGAGACTGAGCCACACCCACACTTCCGGGTTTTATAATCCCTCCCTCCTCCCACCGGAAAAGGTGTGGCTTTCATGGCGTGATTGACAGTAGAGAGATTCTCAACATTTTTTAAACACTAATAACACTTTTATTTTTCATTGATGGGAAGAATCCTCTGCACCTGATGAGTGGAGGGGGACTGAGTAAGATGGCCAAAAATCACAGCCGTAAGTGTAGCGTTTTATCTAAAATCAATTTACAGTGCAAACAGAAAGTTGTCAAGTTTAGACCACCAACCATTTGCACTGCTTTTACTTCAACCCAAACACCCAACCAACCATTTGCAGGGTTTGAAGTAAAATCACTGCAACTTCCTCCTCCTCGTTGGCCTACCAACTGGATTGGCGCGTCCTTTCCTGCCGGGGACTGGACCAGAGCTTCAGCAGCGGTAGTGCAGCGCTGGATACATCGCGGAGTTGGCGATGCCTTACCTGGGATCGCCGTTTGAAGCTCCGGAGTGTTGGGCCCGCTGCTTCAACATCGCGGAGTTGTTGTTTGCGGATCTAGCAGCGTGGGCGGCACTGACCATCATCGCGGAGTCCTGGGACCCTTTGCCGGGGGCCGCCAGCGTTGAATCTCCGCCCAGCTCGGCCTGTGGACTTCGGGAGCCGCGGACCACGGTAGGAAGTGGCCGATTCGGAATCCAAGTCGCTGAGGATGTTCTTCTGTCCCGATGTCGGAGTTCCATCATCCCGGCGAGAGGGCCTGAACATCGAGCCGCCCCGACCATGGGGTGAACATCAAAGAACATCAAAGAGGAGGTTGACTGAACTTTGGTGCCTTCACTCACAGTGGGAAACTTTGATACCGCTGTGTGGGGATGTTTATGTTCAAGTCTATCGTGTTCTGTGCTCATTATTATTCATATGGCTGTATGGTGAAAATAGCATTTTGTTGTTTCTGTACTTGTACTCTGCACAATGACAATAAAGTTGAGTCTAATCTAATCTAAAAATAACATCAATCTGAACGCAAGTTGACACAAACCCTGTCAATTTCGTTGTACATGGTTCATGTTACAATGACAATAAAGAAACTATTCTATTCTATTCTACATGGGAGGCTTGTTCCCCCAACGCAACCCATTCCCCGATATGATATTCCACCACTCACCCATTCCCCCAAACTCCAGCACTCACCCATAGCCCCCAACTGTGCAGGGGCGGATCCCCCAGCACTGCCTCCCCCTCCTCTTGCTGCGAGGACTTTATAAAAGAATGCAATTGCCTCCTCCACCTCCTGTTCAGCTAAACACTTGCTGGAAGTTTTGCCGGAGTGTTCCTCGTTAGCTGGGCCAGCAAGGATTTTAGCTGCTAAATTTTTCTTAAACTTGAATTTCTAAAGTTAAAATAGACAATAGACAATAATCAATACACAATAGGTGCAGGAGTAGGCCATTCGGCCCTTCGAGCCAGCACCGCCATTCAATGTGATCATGGCTGATCATCCCCAATCAGTACTCCGTTCCTGCCTACTCCCCATATCCCCTGACTCCGCTATCTTTAAGAGCTCTATCTAGCTCTCTCTTGAAAGCATCCAGAGAAGATTCAGATCAGATCAGATTCAACTTTAATTGTCATTGTCAGTGTACAGTACAGAGAACCGGCCTCCACCGCCCTCTGAGGCAGAGAATTCCACACTCACCACTCTCTGTGAGAAAAAGTGTTTCCTCGTCTCCGTTCTAAATGGATTACCCCTTATTCTTAAACTGTGGCCCCTGGTTCCGGACTCCCCCAACATTGGGAACATGTTTCCTGCTTTATGAATAACTTGTAAAATATAACACCAATCTGAATGAAACTTGACAGACCACCAAAGGACAATGGTGAGTACGGTGGTGCAAAAATGTTAGCGCTAACCTGTACCGTTTTGGCGTAGGTCCTTGATTACACACATATACGCGCATGGATAGATAGATTGATAGATAGACAAACGAGATGAGAGTTTTAGTTAACTAGTCAACTAACAGCATTCAGTAGCTAGACAGACTGTCAAGACTGGTGATGGATTGTGGATCTTGCAGGATGTCTTATAGGGGAAGTTATTGAGCTCTATGGCGGTGAGGCTAATATTAGCGTGTGTTTGTCTTGCAGTGATTGTGATGTGCATGCACTCTGTCTTCATCGGAGGCCAGGAGCAGTCAACCTTCCTGCGGCGAGCTCACGACATCGGATTGACGGATGGCAGATACGTCTTCATATCCTACGACACGCTGCTCTACAGCCTGCCCTACAAGAATGCAACCTACTCCGCCCTGAGGAACAACTCCAAACTATCAGCCGCCTACGACGCTGTCCTGACCATAACAATGGCCTCAGAAGAGATGTCCTTCCACGAGGCGTTCTCAAAGGCACAGGAGAGTGGGGAGATAACAACATCCCAGCCTGCGGAAGAGGTACATGGGCTGAACCCAATGGAAAATTACCCTGGGAATATTGGAGGGGGAGGCATGGTGGCACACCGGTAGAGTTACTCCATATCTCAGGAAGGTTGTCTTCTTGTTGCGAATGAAACATAAACCAAAGGAATAGTTAGATCTCAAGTCGGGTGTTGAGTAGCCAGGTTGTTGTCTCTGTTGGTGTCAATGTCTGCCGGGCCCTGAGTTCCATTTGGTGGGTGGTAGAGCGGGCACCCAGAGATGACATGGTTGGCTGTCTGCTGTTAGAGAGGGTCCAGAGGAGGTTTACCAGAAGGATTGGGTTAACATATGATGAGCGTTTGATGGCACTGAGCCTATACTCGCTGGAGTTCAGAAGGATGAGGGGGGGGGGGGGGGGTCCTTATTCAAACTTATCGAATATTGAAAGGCCCGGATAGAGTGGATGTGGAGTGGATGTTTCCACTAGTGGGAGAGTCTAGGATCAGAGGTCATAGCCTCAGAATAAGAGGACATTTAGAAAGGAGATGAGGAGGAATATCTTTAGTCAGAGGGTTGTGAATCTGTGGAATTTGTTGGCACAGACGGCTGTGGAGGCCAAGTCAGTGGATATTTTTAAAGTGGAGATTGACATGTTCTTGATTAGTGCGGGTGTCAATAGTTTTGAGGACAAAATGCAGGAGACTGAGGTTGAGCGAGAGAGATAGATCAGCCGTGATTGAGTGGTGGAGTGGACTTGATGGGCTGAGTGGCCTGTTTCTGCATGGTATCTCTGAACTAAATGAAACCTGTCAATGTTCAATTCTGTTGGGGCATCATGATGCAATAGACAACAGACAATAGGTGCAGGAGTAGGCCATTCGGCCCTTCGAGCCAGCACCGACATTCAATGTGATCATGGCTGATCATCCCCAATCAGTACCCCGTTCCTGCCTTCTCCCCATATCCCCTGACTCCGCTATCTTTAAGCGCTCTATCTAACTCTCTCTTTAAAGCATCCAAAGAATTGCCATCCACTGCCCTCTGAGGCAGAGAATTCCACAGATTCACAACCCTCTGTGTGAAAAAGTATTTCCTCATCTCCGTTCTAAATGGCTTACCTCTTATTCTTAAACTGTGGCCCCTGGTTCTGGACTCCCCCAACATCGAGAACATGTTTCCTGCCTCTAGCGTGTCCAAACCATTAATAATCTTATATGTTTCAATAAGATGTCCTCTCATCCTTCTAAACTCCAGAGTGTACAAGCCCAGCCGCTCCACTCTCTCAGCATATGACAGTCCCGCCATCCCGGGAATTAACCTTGTAAGCCTACGCTGCACTCCCTCAATAGCAAGAATGTCCTTCCTCAAATTAGGGGACCAAAACTGCACACAATACTCCAGCTGCAGTTGTACAAGTCGTCGGTGCGACCACACTTGGAGTACTGCGTGCAATTCTTGTTGCCTATCTATAGGAAGGATGGAAAGGGTACAGAAGATGTTTGAAGGGGTTGAGCGGGGCGAGTCTTTAACACATCATGTGGTGGGTGCCTGGAACGCACTGCCAGGGGTGGTGGTGGAGGCAGATATATTAGTGGAGGGATATGGGCAATGTGCAGGTAGATATGTGATGATAGACACACAAAATACTGGAGTAACTCTGTGGGTCAGGCAGCATCTCTGGTCGGAGCCCTTCTTCTGACTGAAAGTAGAGGTGGAGGAGGGTGTGCAAACTGGAGGGAAGAAAAGGCCAGGACAAGATGAACCTCAGGAAGGGTGGAGCCCACAATGGTCCATTGTTGGCTGGGGAAGATGTGATAACAAGCGGGATACAAGGAAGCGGACAGTGGAATGGGTAGGACGACCAGGGTGGGGGAAGTGGAGAGAGTGGGGATGGGAGGGAATGGAGGAGTTACTTGAAATTAGAGAAATCAACGTTCATGCCGCTGGGGTGTAAACTACCCAAGTGTAATATGAGGTGCTGTTCCTCCAACAGTTTGCGCTGGGACTCACTCTGACAATGGAGGAGGCCCAGGACAGAAAGGTCAGATTGGGAATGGGAGGGGGAGTTGAAGTGCTGAGCCACCGGGAGATCAGGTAGGTTAAGACGGACTGAGCAGAGGTGTTCAGTGAAACGATCGCCGAGCCTGCGCTTGGTCTCGCCGATGTAGGGAAGTTGACACCTGGAACAGCGGATACAGTAGATGAGGTTGGAGGAGGAGCAGGTGAACCTCTGCCTCACCTGGAAAGACTGTTTGGTCCTTGGGCGGAGACAAGAAGGGAGGTAAAGGGAAAAGAGGTAGTATCTCCTGCGGTTGAAGGGAAAGTACCCGGGGAGGGGGTGGTTTATGTGGGACGAGTTGACCAGGGAGTTGCGGAGGGAACGGTCTCTGGGGAAAGCAGAAAGGGGCGGAGATGGGAAGATGTGGGCAGTGGTGGGATCCCGTTGGAGGTGGCGAATGTGTTGGAGGATTATATGCTGTATGCGACGGCTGATGGTGTGGAAGGTGAGGACAAGGGGGACTCTGTCCTTGTTGCGAATGGGGGGAGGGGGAGTAAGAGCGGACCAATATGATATCGAGGAGACCCTAGTGAGAACCTCATCTATAATGGAAGAGGGGAAACCCCGCTTCCTAAAGAATGAGGACATCTCCGATGCCCTGGTGTGGAACACCTCATCCTGGGTACAGATGTGGCATAGACGGATGAATTGTGAGTAGGGGATGGAGTCTTCACAGGAAGCAGGGTGAAATCATTGATAGACCCAAAGAACTGGAGTAACTCAACGTATCAGGCAGCACCTCTGGAGAAAAGGAATAGTTGACATTTCGGGTCGAGACCCCTTCTTCTTTGTGAAAAGAATTGTATCCTATCCTCCCTGGGGTCTGTTGGTCAGGAAGTCAAGGATCCAACTGTAGAGATGAGTGCTGGCACCAAGTCCCATGAGTTTGGTGACAAGCTTGGAGGTATAATGGTCTCGACCTGAAACGTCACCTATTCCTTTTCTCCAGAGATGCTGCCTGACCCGCTGAGTTCCTCCAGCATTTTTGTGTCTATCTTTGGTTTAAACCAGCATCTGCAGTTCCCTTCCTGCACATTTAAGGGCCTGTCCCACTTGGCCATCATTTGCGCATCACGCAGATGGTGCGCGAAGATTTTGTACATCCCAAAATCCTGAGGTGCCGCTCGACCGCGCATCACTGCCTATGTCACCACGCACCATGCGCACATCACGTGTGTGTCACAACGCGCGCGTCGTGTTGTGTAAATGATGTCGAGTAAATTACATGCAAATGACGGCCAAGTGGGACAGGCCCTTTAGTATAAAAGTCATTGTTGGTGGCTCTGAGCAGGTCCTGGTTTGTTATCCTAGTTCCCGCCCCCACTGCGTGGACAAATGTTGGGCTTCTTCTTGTGCTGAAACATTAAACCCATCTCATCTCATCCTGCAGGTTTCTCCTCTATTTGGAACCATATATGACGGTGTCTACTTCATCGCCAAGACTATGGAGAATGTGCTAAGGGATGGGGCCCACATCTCCGGAAGGACCCTGGCCAACCATACCAAGTTCCTCAACTTCACCGGTTTCAGCCAGAAGCTGGCGACCGGAGAAGGTGGTGAGGGGATAGCTGACTACGTCATCTTGGACACAGACGGGAGAAGTGACCGTCTCTTGCCAACCTACACCATCAATATGGTGACTGAAACGCTGCAGTACGGAGACACTGACATTCATTTCCCTGGGGGATCACCTCCAAACGCCGACTCATACTGTTGGTTTGAGCCAAATATCATTTGTACAGGAGGTAAGGATTCAAGACCGTTCAATTCATTCATTCATCATCGTTAAAAACATTAGCGACGCAGTGGTGCTGGTCTCCAACGGTAACGGTGACGGACGCACCACACATCTCTGTCCTCCAGTTCCTGCCGACTTCCGCCGCTGGAAGTACAGGATGTTGGTGTGTGTGCGGTTTATCATCATTCCTTACAATGCCGTGTACGACAGTGATCGCAACTTCTACTGAAGTGTGGATGGTCGTTGGCTCGCTAGGAGCTCATCCGCCCTTTGACAGGTCTTGTTTTTGGTCCTGCTGGGGGTCCACAGCCCCCTCCTCACCTGGCAAACCAGGTGGGGGAGATGGTTTAGTCGCTGACTATCCGACCATGGAGCAGGTAGCACGGGATTACATGGTACCCGTGGCGGGGGAACTGCCCCCGACCGCTCAAGGTTTTTAAATTTCCAATTGACTTTCTATTGCAGTTCGATCTATAGTTATAGAATCATAGAGCAAGGACACAGGCCCTTCAGCCCGACTCACCCGACAGATGGCACAATGGGCTAAGTGTTCGGCTGGCAACCGGAAGGTAGCCGGTTCGAATCCCGCTTGGAGTGCATACTGTCGTTGTGTCCTTGGGCAAGACACTTCACCCACCTTTGCCTGTGTGTGAATGTGTGTGAGTGATTGGTGGTGGTCGGAGGGGCCGTAGGCGCAGATTGGCAGCCACGCTTCCGTCAGTCTGCCCCAGGGCAGCTGTGGCTACAGAAGTAGCTTACCACCACCGAGTGTGACTGAGGAGTGAATGAATAATGCGATGTAAAGCGCCTTGAGTATTAGAAAGGCGCTATATAAATCCCATCCATTATTATTATTATTATTATTATCCCATCCAATTATATGGTGGTACTTTATTCATAACATTGAAACAGTGAAGCTTAAGCTCACTACACATAAGCTTCTCCTTCTTCTTGCGTATGGCGTGCACAGCCTAACCTTGTAAGACATCTTGTTCTGTTTGTGCACGCCAGGTTGATTGCATTCGTCGAAACAGGGTGGACCGCATGAAGGTTGCAATCTCCCACATAAGCAAGAGAGAGTTAGATTTACAGTAAATCTTAGGGCTAAGGGCATCAAGGGATATGGGGACAGCCTAACAACTGCGGAACGATAGCGCAGCGGTAGAGTTGCTGCTTCACAGCGCAGAGACTCGGGTTCGATCCTGACTGCGGGGGGTGGAGTTTGTACGTTCTCCCCGTGACCTGCGTGGGGTTTTCTACGGGTGCACCGATTTCATCCCAGAGTCCAAAAACATGCAGGTTTGTAGGTTAATTGTCTTTGGTAAAAATTGTAAATTGTCCCTCGTGTGTGTAGGATAGTGTCAGTGTGCGGGGTGATCGCTGGTCGGCACGGACTCGGTGGGCCGAAGGGAATGGTTCGCGCTGTATCTCTAAACTAAACAGCTGCAATTCATGCAGCTTCAACAGACAGAGCAACAAACACACCTCAAGCGAATGAGGAGACGACTCACGACCGTACAGGCGACATGTCGCGGGGTGAAGCCTGTATGGTCGTGAGTAATCGCCCAAAGAGTCGTACCTTGTTCTGGTGGCCGCTGGATTTTCAACATGTTGAACATTTTCTGCGACCTGCAACGACCTATGAAGGGTGCCGGCCGTCGCCGAAAAAGTCGCGTAAGTGGGACAGGCCCTTAAATTCTTGACCTGCCCACAAAGGCCAAGCTAGTCTCATATTCTTCTAAGCCTTGGCAAGTATGATCACAACGTTTTAGAATCATTGAGAGTGGTACATGGCTATGGAAAGTTTAGAGGGATATGGGCCAAAAGCAGGCAGGTGGGACTAGTGTAGATGGGACGTGTTGGTCGGTGTGGGCAAGTCGGGCTGAAGGGCCTGTTTCCACACTGTATCACTAAATGACCTTTCCTTTCCATGTACCTGTCCAAAAGCCCTTGAAGTGTCGTTATACCACCTCAATCATTTCCTCTGCAGCTCTTTCCATTTACCCACTTTTAGTTTTTAATTTTAGAGATACAGCGCGTAAACTGGCCCTTCGGCCCACCGAGTCCGCGCCGACCAGCGATCCCCGCACATGGACACTATCCTACACACACCAGGGACAATTTACCCATTAATGCCAAGCCAATTAACCTACAAACCGGTACGTCTTTGGAGTGTGGGAGGAAACCGGAGATCTCAGAGAAAACCCACGCAGGTCATGGGGAGAAGGTGCAAACTCCGTACAGACAGCACCCGTAGTCGGGATCGAACCCGGGTCTCCGGCGCTGCAAACACTGTAAGGCAGCAACTCTACCGCTGCACCACCGTGACACTGAAAACATTTCCCTACAGGTTCCTATTCAATCTTTTCCCTCTGACCTTACACCTAGAGCTTGATCACAAACACAATCACAATCCTCCCCTTCTCTGCTCTCCCTCAGCCCACTGGCTCCACCTCTCCCTTTCTTCTCCCCCCTCCCTCCCCCCCCACTCTCACATCAGTCTGAAGAAGGGTTTCTGCCTGGAATGTTGACTATTTCCTTCGCTTCATAGATGCTGCCTCACCCGCTGAGTTTCTCCAGCATTTTTGTCTACCTTTGATTTTCCAGCTTCTGCAGTTCCTTCTTAAACATAATCACAATAATACTTTATTAGCCAAGTATGTTTGCACCATAAACGAGGAATTTCATTTGCCAATCCAGTCATTCCTTTATCTTGAGAAAACAACTTTGAATTATCCCTATCTATTCCCCTCGTGATTTTGTACACCTCTATGAGGTTGAGCCTCATCCTCCTGCATCAAAGGAATAGTCCCAGCCTGCACGACCTCTCCCTCTAGCTCAGACCCACGAGTCTTGGCAACATCTTCTCAAATCTTCTCTGCACTCTTTCCAGCTTTAATGACATCAGGGTCCATGGTGCGGGATGCTATCTGCATAGAGCGGCACAGTGGCGCAGCGGTAGAGTTGCTGCCTTACAGCGCCAGAGACCCGGGTTCGATCCTGACCTCGGGTGCTGTCTGCACAGAGTTTGTATGTTCTCCCAATGGCCACTTTCTCTGGGTGCTCCGGTTTCCTCCCACACTCCAAAGATGTGCAGGTTTGTAGGTTAATTGGCTACTGTAAATTGTCCCTTGTGTGTAGGATAGAAGTCGTGTACGGGGTGATCGCTGGTCGGCGTGGCCCTGGTGGGCAAAAGGTTCAGTTCAGTTTAGTTTAGCTCATTGCCATGCGTACCAAGGTACAGTGACAAGATTTGTCCCCGATCCTCACTGGGGTCTGGTGGGCAGGAAGTCAAGGATCGTGACACCAAGTCCCATGTGTTTGGTGATAAGCGTGGAGGTATAATGGTGTTAAAGGTAGAGCAGTAGTCTATGGAAAGGATTCTGATGTTGGTGTTTCTCTTATCCACCTTTTCCAGGCATTAGTGTAGGGCATTGTCTGTGGACCTGTTGGGGCGGTAGGTGAACTGTAGTGGGTCAAGGCCTCTGTGTAGACTGGATTTAATGCATCCCATTACTAGCCTGTAGCCATAACTAGTCTAGAAGGGCTGTACATGATTGGATTTGGTGTTTAGTTGAGAAGGTTGCGGATAGTAGATCAAATGCTTCTCCTCAAACTTGTTGGGTATTGTTCAACCTCCCAGGCTGTTTAAATGATGCCTGATGAAAGGATATTCACCTCAGGCCCAGCGGACAAGTGTTCTCCCGCGACACTGTCACATAAAGGGCTGAAAATCATCCATTCATCAAAAATCCCAAAAATCCCAAAATCCCGTTGGTGTATCAGGTTGCACTCTCCACGGATGCTGCCTGACTCACCCAGTGTTCCCTTAATCTTTCACCACTTTCAGTTTCATTTTTAAATTTTAGATTCCTTTTTAAATTTTAGATTCCTGTGCAGTAATCATTTTTCATTTCTCTCTCCTTTCTCCCCTTATTTTCTTTTTTTTTCTTTTTTTCCTTCTTCCTTTCTTCCTTTCTTCCTTCCTCCCTTCCTCCCTTCCTTCCTTCCTTCCTTCCTTCCTTCCTTCCTTCCTTCCTTCCTTCCTTCCTTCCTTCCTTCCTTCCTTCCTTCCTTCCTTCCTCTCTCTCTCTCTCTCTCTCTCTCTCTCTCTCTCTCTCTCTCTCTCTCCAGGCATTGAGTTAAAAGTCGTAATCCTGGGCTTTGCGTTAATCATTGGCCTTGCTCTCTGTGGACTTGTGGTGGCTTACTTTATCAGGTAGGATCTTTATCCATCCATTGCTCCTTTGTACGGCGATGAGCTTGGGTCACCTGTCGGACCCTCAGCTGTGGGGTCCGCAGGAGCCCGCTGTTCCAGGCGTAGACTCCGGGCAGATTCCCAGCGGCACGCACTGATCTTGTTACTTTTTCAGACGGCGAATCCAACACATACAGATGGTGAAGGGGCCCAACAAGATCATCATGACCTTCGAAGATCTCACCTTCATCAACCCTCAGCTCAGCAAGAAGGTGGGTATGTGGCTCCAGCTCTCTCTTTGTCTCTCTCTCTGGTGGAATATGAGGGCAGACACAAAAAGCTGGAGTAACTCAATGGGCCAGACAGCATCTCTGGAGAGAAGGAATAGATGATGTTTTGGGACATAATCATAGTCATAATCATATTTTATTAGCCAAGTATGTTTTGCTACATATGAGGAATTTGATTTGCCGTACAGTCATTCTGATAAAAAGCAACAGAACACACAACATACATTTTAAATCATTCCGTCAGGGTGATCAAGCTCCTGCATCGGGGGGAATCTCAGCTCCCCTGCGCCGGGCGATCTACCCCGGGTCAGGGCGAGTCGAATGTCGTGCGGCTTTTGGAACTTCCCGACGTCGGTCTCAACCCGAGACTGCGAGCTCCTTGATGTTAAAGTCCGCAGGCCGCAGTTGGAGCGTTGATCCCAGGCAAGGGATCAGCTCCAATGGTAACTCCACGGCCCCGCGGTGGGACTCAAAGTTAATCCCGAGCGAGGCCTCCAGCTCCATGATGTTAGGCCGCAGATGCGACCGGAGATACGATCCGGAAATCAATCGCATCTCTGGCAAGGTAAGAGATTGAAAAAAAGTTTCCCCTGACCCCCTCCCCCCACATAAAACAAACCGGAGAACTTTAACACAAACTTTTAAAACACACTTTTAAAAAGACGAAAAGGACAGACAGACTGTAGGCGAGGCTGCCATCGAAGCGCCACCTGGTGGAATTAAGTTCTAAAGCAGAATTAGGCCATTTGACCCAAAGATCCTATAGCGTGCACTCGACCAATAAGACGTAGTAGGGTCATGGGCAGATTCATGGGTAATTTACAGCCCCATTCCCGTAACCTTCTGTCTCCGCACTCCTGTCTTTGCTTTGCCCATGGTGTCCACATCTTGTCAACAGAGTGATCAAATGAATGACAGTGCAAGTTTAATACAATTATCAACTCAAACACAGCACAAAAGCCATTTAAAAAGAGATTTAAAAAAAAAAAAAAAAATTTTAAAACATTAAAAAAAGAAAATTAACAGAATTATAATTTATTGACATTAATCATTTACAAAAAATAACAGAATTATCAGGAATGGACTATCTTGCTTGTTATAGGATCTTTGGTTTGACCCTTCATGTCTACTCCACCACTCAATCATGGCTGACCCATCTTTCGGGAAAAAAAACCCACGTGGTCAAGGGGAGAACGTGCAAACTCCGTGCAGTCAGCACCTGTAGTCAGGATGATGGTGGATGATGGTGGAGGCAGACTTTTGGATCGGCATGTTCTATGAAAGCAGAACCAATCATGTGGTTTACTTGAAGGGCCAACATCAGGTCAGTGGGCTGAATGGTCATCCATGCCCTGGATGATCACCAGGTCACAATATCTGACACATCATGGACCCGATTGTGAAGAAACAAGGAACTGAAGATGCTGGTTTTCACAAAAAGGCACAAAGTGCTGGAGTAACTCAGTAGGTCAGGCAATATCGCTGGAGAACATGGCTAGGTGATGTTTCAGGTCGGGATCTTCAAACATCATCTGAGTTTAGTTTTGTTTATTGTCACGTGTACCGAGGTACAGTGAAAAGCTTTAGTTGCGTGCTATCCAGTCTGTGGAAAGACAATACATGATTACAATTTAGCCATTTACAGTGTAGAGATACATGATAAAGGAAAAAATGTGAATGATGTTCAGTGCAAGATAAAGCCAGTAAAATCCGATCAAAGATAGTCCGAGGGTCACCAATGAGGTAGATAGTAGTTCAGCCCTACTCGCTAGTTGTGGTAGAATGTGAACAGCTGATAACAGCGGGGGAAGAACCTGCCCCTGACTCTGGAGGTGTGCGTTTTCACACTTCTGTACCTTTTGCCCGATGGGAGAGGGGAGAAGAGGGAGTGGCCGGGGTGAGACTGGTCCTTGATGATGCTGCTGGCCTTGCCGAGGCAGCCTGAGGTGTAGATGGAGTCAATGGAAGGGAGGTTGGTTTGTGGTTGGAAGGCAGGTGGGTGTTTGGAACACCTATCCTTGTTTCCAGAGATGCTGCCCAACCCTCTGGGATCCTCCAGCACTCTGTGCCCTGATTGGGATCTTGTGCCTTGAGAATGTGACTCCTGATTAGACTCAGCTCATCAATTGATGCTGAGTAACGGGCTGATTGTTAACAGATTCTGTCAGGCACGCCTTTCCAATGGTTCTTCAGTCTTTTTAACGCAGCAAGCTTGCTGCAAGATCAGATGGATTAAACTCTGGACACGATGGACACAGTTGTTTAGTTTAGTTTAAGTTTAAAGACACAGCGCGGATACAGGCCCTTCAGCCCACCGAGTCTGCACCGACCATCCATCCCTGCACACTAACACTATCCTACACACACTTGGAACAATTTACAATTATACCAAACCAATTAGCCTACAAACCTGCACGTCTTTGGTGTGTGGGAGGAAACCAGAGCACCCGGAGAAAACCCACGCAGGTCACAGGGAGAACGTACAAACTCCGTACAGGCAGCACCCGTTGTCAGGATCGAACCCGGGTCTGTAAGGCAGTGTAAGGCAGCAACTCTACTGCTGCCCCACCATGCAGTCTCGATGGAACTCATCATACTGGTAGTGGTTTATCATTGTCACATATTGTGAGTTACAGCAAGAAACTCTGTTTTGTGTGCTAACCAGGCAAGTCACACCAGACATGAATGCATAAGCCAGTCTAAATGAGAAAAGTTAGGGAAGCACTGTGTCACCGCAGGAGAGTTGCTGCCTTACAGCGCCAGGGACCCTAGTTCAATACTGACTACGGGTGCTGTCTGTACGGAGTTTGTACGTTCTCCCCGTGACCTCCAGGTTTTCTTCAGGTACTTCGGTTTCCTCCCACACTCCAAAGACGTGCAGGTTTGTGGGCTATTTGGCTCGGTATATCATACACCATCTCCAGTGTTTGTAGGATAGTGTTCGTGTGGGGGGATCGCTGGTCGGCGTGGTCTCGATGGGCCGAAGGGCCTGTTTCCGCGCTGTATCTCTAAACTAAACTAAACTAAACTTCCGAGAAAGTGCAGATAAAAAAAGAGCAAGGGCCACAACGAGCTGGATTGGAAGATCGAGAATGATATTAAGATTCATTCTGAAGAAGGGTCTCGACCCGAAACGTCACCCATTCCTTCGCTCCATAGATGCTGCCTCGCCCGCTGAGTTTCTCCAGCATTTTTGTTTACCTTAAGATTCCTTAGGAATTTTTTGACTTTAGTCTTTAGTTTAGAGAAACAGTGAGGAAACAGGCCCTTCGGCCCGCAATGTGTTTGCTAGACATGATACCAACACCAATTCTTATCCTTCTGCACATAATCCCTATCCTTCCATTCCCAGCACATCCTTGCGCCTATCAAAAGCCTCCACCACTACCCTCGGCACGGCTATCCAGGCACCCACCACCCTCAGTGGAAAAAACTTGTCCAGCTCCTTTAAACGTTGCCCCTCTCACCATAAAACTGGGCCCTCTAGTGTCTGTGTAAGAAGGAACTGCAGATGCTGGTTTACAATGAAGGTAGACACAGTAGGTTGACGCGGAAACAGGCCCTTCGGCCCACCGGGTCCGTGCCGACCAGTGATCCCCGCACATTAACACTATCCTACACCCACTAGGGACAATTTTTACATTTCATACCAAGCCAATTAACCTACAAACCTGCACGTCTTTGGAGTGTGGGAGGAAACCGAAGATCTCAGAGAAAACCCACGCAGGTCACGGGGAAACGTGCCAACTCCGTACAGACAGCGCCCGTAGTCGGGATCAAACCCGGGTCTCCAGCGCTGCATTCGCTGTCAGGCAGCAACTCTACCACTGCGCCACCGTGACCGCCCCTTGATGGGCTGAATGGCCTCATTCTGCCCTGATCACTCATGAACTTCTGAACCTCCCGTGGGAATTAAATTAAAAAATGTACAATTCACAACAGAAAATTATAAATTAAGGATGTTTTCTTTTCCTTCCCGAAGTAGAAACTGACCCTGGACGATCTGAGTGATGGAAGAAGTATGTCTGAGCGGAAGAGTGTGAAGTCCATGGGGTTATCCATGTCGGGGAAAAGTTCAGCCGTGGTGTCGCATGAGAATTCAAACATAGCGGTGTATGAGGTAAACAACGCTGCCCTCAACATGTTGGTTCGGTTAAGAATATTAGTTGGTTAGGTTGGGATTAATCATTAAGAATAAGGGGAAGGTAGACAAAAATGCTGGAGAAACTCAGCGGGTGAGGCAGCTTCTATCGGGTGGGGCACCCGAAACGTCACCTATTCCTTCGCTCCATAGATGCTGCCTCACCCGCTGAGTTTCTCCAGCATTTTTGTCGACCTTCGATTTTTCAGCATCTGCAGTTCTTTCTTAAAGAATAAGGGGAAGGCCATTAGGTCCGAGATGAGGAAAAACCTCCTCACCGAGAGAGTTGTGAATCTGTGGAATTCACTGCCACGGAAGGCAGTGGAATCCAATTCATTGGATGTTTTCAAGAGAGAGTTAGATTTAGCTTTTAAGGCTAATGGAATCAAGGGATATGGGGGAGAAAGCTTAATCCCTAAAGGAATTAAGGGATAAAGGTTCAAAGGTTCAAAGGTCTGTTTATTGTCACGTGTACCAATTAAGGTGCAGTGAAACACCGATTACCATACAGCCATACTGAAAAAGCAACAAGTTACACTACTACACAAAAGTGAACATAAACATCCACCACAGCAGATTTCCCATACTCCTCACTGTGATGGAAGGCAATAAAGTCTAATCTTAGACAATAGACAATAGGTGCAGGAGGAGGCCATTCGGCCCTTCGAGCCAGCACCACCATTCAATGTGATTAAGGCTGATTATCCACAATCAGTACCCGGTTCCTGCCTTCTCCCCATATCCCTTGACTCCTTCCTCTTCTTTCTCCCACGGATATGGGGAAGAAACAGGAACAGGGTACTGATTCTGGATGATCAGCCATGATCACATTGAACGGCAGTGCTGGCTTGAAGGGCTGAATGGCCTACTCCTGCACCTATTAGCTATGTTTCTATTTTTCATTGAATTGAATTGAATACTTTATTGTCACATGTGACGAGTCACGGTGAAATTCTTTGCTCGCATACCCCTGGTAAGCAAATAGTCGCCTATAAAGCACGCTGACCAAGTGACAAAGTACCCTCACGCCAGGTCCCCCACTGTCCATTGTTCTTCCCCCTCCCTCACGCTGGTCCCCCCCCCCACTGGCTACTCCATTGTCCCTTCCCCCGGCAGCGGCGTCCTCACTTCCACGTGGTCCGTCCTCGTCCGTCCGTCGGCGCCATCATCGACCGCCGCGCCGTCCTCTCCGCTATCGCCGCCAGATCCTCTCCGGACGCCTCCGTGGCGCCGACCCGGGCACCAATCGCGGGCTCAGGGGCTGATGGCCGTGGGCTTCATCGACCCACGTGGCTCCAGCCCCGGCTTCTCAGCGGCAAGGCAAGGCAAGGCAAGGCAACTTTATTTATATAGCACATTTCATACACGAGGCAGACTCAAGGTGCTTCACATAAAAACATGTCATACAATAAAATGAAATAATAAAATGAAATAAAATAGAAGAATTAAAAGAAAAGAAAAGCAAAATTAAAAATGCATTATAAAAAGTGCAAAAGTTAAAAGTGCAATGTAGTTAAGATTTAGCTGAAAGCTAAAGTAAACATAAAAGTTTTCAGTCTTGTTTTAAAAGTGGTCAAAGTTGAGGCAAGTCTTAAATCTTCAGGAAGTTTATTCCAGCTATTTGTTGCATAGTAACTAAATCCTGCTTTCCCATGTTTTGTATTTACTCTGGGAATCACTAACAGATTGGTTTCAGAAGATCTTAGCGGTCTAGAAGGCTTATATAGTGGAAGCATGTCAGTGATATACTTTGGTCCTAAACCATGTAGTGATTTATAGGCGAGCAGCAGGATTTTGAAATCAATTCTCTGACATACAGGGAGCCAATGTAAGCGGCACCTCCGGAAAACGCCTGGCATCCCGGTTATTCACACCATCTACACTTCAGTTTATCAGTTTAGTTTATTGCCACATGTACCGAGGAACAGTGAAAAGCTTTTGTTGCGTGCTAACTAGATAGCGGAAAGACAATATGTGATTCAGAGAAGGTTTGCTAGACTAATACTCGGAATGGCAGCTTGAACAGGTTAGGCTTGAATCTGCTTTTAAGCACAAAACACATTCTGTCTTAGGCTTGTGCAGGCTAGAACTGCAGATGCTGTGTTAAATCGAAGGTAGACACAAAATGCTGGAGTAACTCAGTGGGACAGGCAGCATCTATGGAGAGAAGGAATGGGTGACGTTTCGGGTCGAGACCCTTTAGTCTGAGGAAAGATGTTAACCCGAAACGTCACCATTCCTTCTCTCCAGAGATGCTGCCTGTCCCGCTGGGTTAGGTTTACCGCACAGTAAACCTGTTGTGTTTAATCTTCCAATATTAGTAATATTATTAATTAATACTGCAAGTGCAACAGTGTGGTCAAAATCTAAATTTACTGTGGCATGTTGAGAACCTGAATTCAAATGACAATGACATTTGAATTCTAATGAATATGAAATCTGAATTCAAGTGAAAATGAAATCTGGATTCAAATGACAATGAAATCTGAGTTGAAATGAAAATGAAATCTGAATTAAAAAAAAGAAAGAAGGAAGAAATCACTGGGTGGATTTAAGAGAGAGTTAGTTAGAGCTCTAGGGGCTAGTGGAGTCAAGGGATACGGGGAGAAGGCAGGCACGGGTTATTGATATGGGACGATCAGCCATGATCACAATGAATGGTGGTGCTGGCTCGAAGGATCGAATGGCCTCCTCCTGCACCTATTTTCTATGTTTCTATAATCATGTGATAGGAGAAGAATTAGGCCATTTGGCCCATCAAGTCTACTCCGCCATTCAATCAAGGCTGATCTATCTTTCCCTCTTAATCCCATTCTCCTGCCTTCCCCCCCATAACCCCTGACAATACAGGTATATGATGATCACAGTCATAGAGTGATACAGTGTGGAAACAGGCCCTTCGGCCCAACTCGCCCACACAGACCAACATGCCTCATCTACACTAGTCCAGCCACCTGCATTTGGTCAATATGCCTCTAAACCTGTCCTATCATGTACCTGTGTAAACGTTTCTTAAACGTAGTGATAGTCCCAGCCCCCGGCAGCTCGTTCCATATACCTACCTAAGGGGCAACTTTTTCACTCGGAGGGTGGTGGGTTTATGGAACGAGCTGTCAGAAGGGGTGGTTAAGGCAGGCACGATAACAAAGTCTCAAAGACATTTGGACAGGTACATGGATACGAAAGGTTTAGTGGGATTTGGGCCCAATGCGGGCAGGTGGGACTAGTGTTGAGTCTATCTTGCGGCTCGGATGTTTCGAGATTTAGCGCGAAATCAGGCCCTTCTGCCCACCGGAGTCCACACCAACCACCAACACTATCCTACACACCCAAGGGACAATTTTACATTTATAACAAGCCAATTAACCTACAAACCTGAACAAAATGGCAGCGGCGCGGGCACATCGCGACGCCCCGTGTCTCCCAAGAATTGGGGAAATAGCGACAATTCCCCTACCTGTTTCAAGGCTGCTCACACGGAGCAGTCTTGTATCCCTTTCGTACAGCCGCCAGGGACTCCTGGACTTCGGTTCCTGCGGCTGCAACAACTTTCTGGGCGATCTCCGTCTCGCTCCTGAGCTCGTCAGAGCAACGGAGCACCGGAGCCGCGGGGCTGGAGAACACCAGCGGAGCAGCGGGGCTGGAGAACGCCAGTGGAGCCGCGGGGCTGGAGAACACCAGCTGAGCCGCGGGGCTGGAGGACGCCAGCGGAGCCGCGGGGCTGGAGACCGCCAGCTGAGCCGCGGGGCTGGAGAACGCCAGCTGAGCCGCGGGGCTGGAGACCGCCAGCTGAGCCGCGGGGCTGGAGAACGCCAGCTGAGCCGCGGGGCTGGAGACCGCCAGCTGAGCCGCGGGGCTGGAGAACGCAAGCGGAGCCACGGAGGCGCGGAGCAACGGAGCGGCAGAACACCAGCGCGCACCAAGCCAGCTCGGCCGACCGGAAGCATCAACAGACGGCGACGCATACGAAAGCACCGCTGGGGACACAGAGATGGGTTAAAGGCCAGGTTAGAGCTAGCCCCACACAGGGTAGCGATTCCTAGCCTTTTCCTCGCTAACGTGCGCTCACTGGCAAACAAAATGGACGAACTCCGGCTAAGGATCACCTCCCACAACTGGACCAAAGACTGCAACATCCGGATCTTCACGGAAACTTGGCTCAACATCGACGTTCCTGACAGCGCCATCCAGCTATCGGGGCGTCATTTACTCCGAGCGGACAGGACATCAGACTCCGGTAAGACCAGATGTGGGGGTCTGTGCATTTATGTAAATAAAGCATGGTGCACGGACTCCACCATCATCGAGAGTCACTGCTCAGCTAACCTTGAATTCCTCTTGGTTAGATGCAGACCGTTCTATCTGCCCAGAGAGTTCACCTCCACTGTTGTGACTGCAGCCTATATCCCTCCTGATGCTAATGCCAAGCTTGCAATGAAAGAGCTGCATACTGCCATTAGCGATCAACAGACGCACAACCCCGAGGCAGCCTTCATTGTTGCGGGTGACTTCAATCACTCCAACCTGAAGACTGTACTCCCCAAATTCCACCAACATGTCTCCTTCCCCACTAGAGTAGACAAGACACTGGACAAAGTCTACACCAACATGGCTGAAGCTTACAAAGCCATCCCCCTCCCCCACCTTGGTCAGTCTGATCACGTCTCATTGTTCCTGCTCCCTAAGTACTCCCCACTCGTCAGACGGGTTAAACCAACTGTGAGGACAGTTAAAGTCTGGTCAGAGGAAGCGGACTTCACACTTCAGCAGTGTTTTGGAAACACTGACTGGAAGGCGTTTGCAGCCCAGGCCACCCTTGACTCCCACACGGACATTGATTCCTACACATCCTCTGTTCTGGACTTTATAAACTCCACCATCAATAGTGTCACCTCCCTCAAACAGGTGACCATATTCCTGAATCAGAAGCCATGGATGAACAGCGAGGTCAGGCTACTGCTGAAAGCACGGGACACCGCTTTCAGGTCAGGCGATGCTCGAGCCTACAGTTCAGCCAGGGCTAACCTGAAGAGGGGCATCAAGAAGGCCAAGCACTGCCATAAGCTCAGGATTGAGGAGCACTTCAACAACAACTCCGACCCCCGACGCATGTGGCAAGGCATCCAGGCCATCACGGACTATAGACCCACCAACACCACCCCCACATCCAGCGACGCCTCCTTCCTTGAGGAGCTTAACCACTTTTAGGCCGCTTCGACAGGGACAATCTAGAGGCAGCCATCAAGGCTGTGCTACCTGCCGATCACCAACCCCTCACACTCACCCCCTACAACGTATACGTGGCACTGAGTAGGACTAATGCACGTAAAGCTGCTGGCCCTGACGGCATCCCCGGGCGCGTGCTCAGGGCCTGTGCTGCGCAGCTGACAGACGTCTGGACTGACATCTTCAACCTGTCACTTGCCCAAGCAGTTGTCCCCACGTGCCTTAAAACCACCTCCATCGTGCCAGTGCCAAAACACTCCACTGCGGCAAGCCTCAACGACCTCCGCCCAGTTGCACTTACCCCCATCATCACCAAGTGCTTCGAGAGGCTGGTCCTGGCACACCTCAAAAGCTGCCTACCCCCCACACTGGATCCCTATCAGTTTGCCTACCGCAAGAACAGGAGTACGGAGGATGCCATCTCAACGGCACTTCACTCTGCCCTCTCCCACCTCGACAACAGAGACACTTACGTAAGAATGCTGTTCATCGATTACAGCTCAGCATTCAACACCATTATACCCTCTAAACTGATCACCAAACTCGGTAACCTGGGCATCGACCCCTCCCTCTGCAACTGGATATTGGACTTTCTAACCAACAGACCCCAGTCGGTTAGGTTAGACAAGCACACCTCTTCAACCCTCACCCTGAACACCGGCGTTCCACAGGGCTGTGTGCTGAGCCCCCTCCTCTACTCCCTCTTCACCTATGACTGCACACCTGTACATGGTACTAACACCATCATCAAGTATGCAGATGATACAACGGTGATTGGCCTCATCAGCAACAACGATGAGTCGGCCTACAGGGAGGAGGTCCAGCACTTAGCAGCATAATGCGCTGACAACAACCTGGCCCTTAACTCCAAGAAGACCAAGGAGCTCATTGTAGACTTCAGGAAGTCCAGGGGCGGCACGCACACCCCCATCCACATTAACGGGACGGAGGTGGAACGTGTTTCTAGCTTCAGGTTCCTGGGTGTTAACATCTCCAATGACCTCTCTTGGACCCACAATACCTCAACTCTGATCAAGAAGGCTCACCAGCGTCTCTTCTTCCTGAGGAGACTGAAGAAGGTCCATCTGTCTCCTCAGATCCTGGTGAACTTCTACCGCTGCACCATCGAGAGCATCCTTACCAACTGTATCACAGTATGGTATGGCAACTGCTCTGTCTCCGACCGGAAGGCATTGCAGAGGGTGGTGAAAATTGCCCAACGCATCACCGGTTCCTCGCTCCCTTCCATTGAGTCTGTCCAAAGCAAGCGTTGTCTGCGGAGGGTGCTCAGCATCGCCAAGGACTGCTCTCACCCCAACCATGGACTGTTTACCCTCCTACCATCCGGGAGGCGCTACAGGTCTCTCCGTTGCCGGACCAGCAGGTCCAGGAACAGCTTCTTCCCTGCGGCTGTCACACTACTCAACAATGTACCTCGGTGACTGCCAATCACCCCCCCCCCGGACACTCGTCCCACAGGAAAAACACTATGACTGTATGCATGTAAATAGATTTATTTATTGAAATCATATTCTATGTCGCTCTTCCAGGGAGATGCTAACTGCATTTCGTTGTCTCTGTACTGTACACTGACAATGACAATTAAAGTTGAATCTGAATCTGAATCTGAATCTGAAACCTATACTGTGCGTCATTGGAGTGTGGGAGGAAACCGAAGATCTTGAGAAAACCCACATGGGTCACGGGGAGAACGTACAAACTCTGTTCGGACAGCACCCGTAGTCAGGATGGAACCCTGGTCTCTGGCGCTGTGAGGCAGCAACTCTACCGATGTGTTTAGTACTGTGTTTAGCTCAGATGTGTTTAGTACTGTGGGTCATGACCATGAGCATTTATCTGCTTTCTGCTGTTGCATTTGTTGAAATGTCCTGAAGTTGATGCTGAAATATTTATTTTTTAATCGACCAGGGGGACTGGGTCTGGCTGAAGAAACTTGACTCCAGAAGTAACCAAGAGGTACAGAAATCTACAACCAAGATACTGAGAAAGGTAAAGCTGGGCTCCCATAAAGAGCCTTATGCCAAGACAGATATCAGTTTAGTTCAATTTATGGGCCTGACCCACTTACACCAATTTTTCAGCGACTGCCGGCACCCGTCATAGGTCGTTGCAGATCGCCGAAAATTGTCATCAAGTTGAAAATCCAGCGGCGGCCAGAATAAGGTACAACTCTTTGGGCGACTACTCATGACCATACAGGCTTCACCCCGCGACATATTGCCAGGGTGTCGCCTGTTTGGTCGTGAGTAGTCTCCTAGTCACCCAAAGAGCCGTAGCGTCTTTATGGTCACCGCTGGAATTTCAACATGTTGAAAAGCAGCGTGAGTGGGGCAGGCCCATTAGAGTTACAGCATTGAAACAGGCCCTTCGGCCCAACTTGCCCACACCGGCCAACATGTCCCAGCTACACTAGTCCCACCTGCCTGCGTTTGGTCCATATCCCTCCAAACCTGTCCTATCCATGTACCTGTCTAACTGTTTCTTAAACGTTGGGATAGTCCCAGCCTCAACTACCTCCTCTAGCAGCTTGTTCCATACACCCACCACCCTTTGTGTGAAAAAGTTACCCCTCAGATTCCTATTAAATCTTTTCCCCTTCACCTTGAACCTATGTCCTCTTGTCCTCGATTCCCCTACTCTGGGTAAAAGACTCTGTGCATCTACCCAATCTATTCCTCTCATGATTATATACACCTCTATAAGATCTCCCCTCATCATCCTGCGCTCCATGGAATAGAGACCCAGCCTACTCAACCTCTCCCTATAGCTCACACCCTCTAGTCCTGGCAACATCCTCATAAATCTTCTCTGAACCCTTTCAAGCTTGACAATATCTTTCCTATAACATGGTGCCCAGATTCTATGTTATCCCACTTTTTCATCCACTCCCTACTCAAAAAGGACAATTTACCGGATCCCATTAATCTACACAAACCCACACGCCTTTGGGTTGTGGGGGAAACCGGAGCACCCGGAGAAAACCCACGTGGTCACATGGAGAACGTGCAAACTTCACACAGGCAGCAGCCAAGGTCAGGATCGAACCCGGATCTCTGGCGCTATAGAAATATAGAAACATAGAAATTAGGTGCAGGAGTAGGCCATTCGGCCCTTCGAGCCTGCACCGCCATTCAATATGATCATGGCTGATCATCCAACTCAGTATCCCGTACCTGCCTTCTCTCCATACCCTCTGATCCCCTTAGCCACAAGGGCCACATCTAACTCCCTCTTAAATATAGCCAATGAACTGGCCTCGACTACCCTCTGTGGCAGAGAGTTCCAGAGATTCACCACTCTCTGTGTGAAAAAATTTCTTCTCATCTCGGTTTTAAAGGATTTCCCCCTTATCCTTAAGCTGTGACCCCTTGTCCTGGACTTCCCCAACATCGGGAGCAATCTTCCTGCATCTAGCCTGTCCAACCCCTTAAGAATTTTGTAAGTTTCTATAAGATCCCCTCTCAATCTCCTAAATTCTAGAGAGTATAAACCAAGTCTATCCAGCCTTTCTTCATAAGACAGTCCTGACATCCCAGGAATCAGTCTGGTGAACCTTCTCTGCACTCCCTCTATGAACCAGCAATTCTCCCAGATATTATCATATAGTCACAGAGCCATACAGCATGGAATCAGGCCCTTCGGCCCATCTTGCCCTTGCCAATAAAGATGCTTCTGCCTGCATTTGGCCTATATCCCTCTAAATCTGTCCTATACATGTACCTGAGATAGACACAAAAAGCTGGAGTAACTCAGCGGGACAGGCAGCATCTCTGAGAAAAGGAATAGGTGATGTTTTGTGTCGAGACCCTTCTTCAGACTGAGAGTCAGGGGAGAGGGAAGCGAGAGATACAGACAGTGATGTAGAGAGATATAGAACACATGAATGGAAGATATGCAAAAAAGCAATGATGATAATGGAAACAGGCCATTGGTCTAGGTGTAAACGAGTTACAGACAATGAGTCTCAGCAAGATGACTTTGAAACTAGTAGAATGTCTTGGATGGGGAGGGACAGAGAGGGGATGCAAGGATTACTTGTAGTTAGGGAAATCAATATTCATTCCTTTTATCATTTTGCATATCTTTCATTCATTTATTCTGTATCTCTCTATTTCGCCATCTATATCTCTTGTTTACCTATCCCCTGACTCTCAGTCTGAAGAAATGTCTCGACCCGAAACGTCACCCATTCCTCGAGAGTTGCTGCCTGTTCCGCTGAGTTATTCTAGCTATTTGTGTCTATCTTTGGTTTAAGATCATAGGGAATATGAATAGAATTAGGCCATTTGGCCCATCAAGTCTACTCCGTCATTCATTCATGGGTTGATCTATCTCTCCCTCCGAACCCCATCCTCCTGCCTTCTCCCCAGAACCTCTGACACTTAAACCAGCATCTGCAGTTCCTTCCTGCATGCTATCCACGTAACTGTCTAATTGCTAATTCGTAAACGTTGGTGTGTTGTCTCTCTCTCTCTCTCTCTCTCTTCGAAGATGAGAGACCTGAGGAATGAGAATGTGAACCCCTTCTTGGGCTTCTTGTGTGACCGTGGAGTGTTGGCCATCGCGACGGAACACTGCTCCCGGGGAAGTCTGCACGACCTACTCCGCAATGATGACGTCAAGCTGGACTGGATGTTCAAGTCTTCCCTTCTGTTGGATCTGATCAAGGTGATTGATGCCTGGGTGAAGGCCTCGCTTGAGGGTGGCCGTTTAGTTTAGAGATACCTCCAGATCCACATTCTTCAATGCCAAAGTCAAAATCACTTTTATTGGTCACATACACCCGAAGGTGCAGTGAAATGAATTTGCCAGCAGCGATACACTTAAAAAGAACACACAATACACAATATAATTTAACACAAACATCCAGCACAACATTCTTCACTGTGGTGGAAGGCAACAAAGTTCAGCCGATCCTCCTCCTTTGTTCACCCGTGGTCGGGGCCATGAATACTCCGTAGTCGCCGCTACGGACGGCCCGATGTACAGGCCTTCTCGCTCGTCGGGATGATCTAAGCTCCCACGTCGGGACAGTCAAACACACTCCACGGTTTGGAGGTCCCGAATCAGCACTTTCCTACCGGAGACCGCGGCTTCAGGGTGTTATGTGTAACTCTGCACCGTTTCATCTTTATTCACTACGTGCATCAGTTCAAGGAGGTTTTGTTCGGTTTAGTTTAGATTAGAGATACACACAGTGCGGACACAGGCCCTTCGCCCCACCTTCAGTCCGCACTGACCAGCGAGCACCCCGCACACAGTGCCACCCTACACACACTAGGGACTATTTACTGAGGCCCTAGAAACCTACAAACCCGCACGTCTTGGGAATGTTGTCTTGTTTGACCCGCCCCGTTTTCTCTTGGTAATTCCTGTCCTGACCTTCAGTGACCAGGACCTCAACTAGAATAAGAAAACTGACCAGTTAGACAACAGACAATAGACCATAGGTGCAGGAGTAGGCCATTCGGCCCTTCGAGCCAGCACCGCCATTCAATGTAATCAAGGCTGATCATCCCCAATCAGTACCCCGTTCCTGCCTTCCCCCCATATCCACTGACACCGCTATCTTTAAGAGCCCTATCTAGCTCTCTCTTGAAAGCATCCAGAGAACTGGCCTCCACCGCCCTCTGAAGCAGGGAATTCCACAGACTCACAACTCTCTGTGGGGAAAAAGTGTTTCCTCGGTCCGTTCTAAATGGCTTACCCCTTATTCTTACACTGTGTGTGGCCCCTGGTTCTGGACTCCCCCAACATGGGGAACATGTTTCCTGCATGTTGGTTTGTCACTGGTTTATTATTGCCAGCTGCACCGGGATACAGAAAGGAAAGATTGTTTGACGAGCCACCCATCACAAAGCTTCAATGTTTAACATCTCTCTGCCAGGGGATGAAGTACCTTCACCATCGAGACTTCCCGCATGGACGGCTGAAATCCCGGAACTGCGTGGTAGACGGACGCTTCGTGCTGAAGGTGGTGGACTATGGCTACATCGATCTAATGGACGCGCAGAAGGTTCCTCACCAGGATCCAGCACCCGAAGGTACTGTGTACGAACCAAGTGTACAGACCCGCTTGTTCTAACTGTTTACTCTAGGTTAGTTTAGAGATGCAGCACGACAGTCAGGGTGGCGCAGCGGTAGAGTTGCTTCCTTACAGCAGAATGCAGCGCCGGAGACCCAGGTTCGATCCCGACTACGGGTAACAATAGACAATAGACAATAGGTGCAGGAGTAGGCCATTCGGCCCTTCGAGCCAGCTCCGCCATTCAATGTGATCATGGCTGATCATCCCCAATCAGTACCCCGTTCCTGCCTTCTCCCCATATCCACTGACTCCGCTATTTTTACGAGCCCTATCTAGCTCTTTCTTGAAAGAAAAAGTGTTTCCTCGTCTTCGTCCTAAATGACTTACCCCTTATTCTTAAACTGTGGCCCCTGGTTCTGGACTCCCCCAACATCGGGAACATGTTTCCTGCCTCTAGTGTGTCCAAGCCCTTAACAATCTTGCTGTCTGTATGGAGTCTGTGCGTTCTCCCCGTGATCTGCGTGGGTTTTCTCTGAGATCTTCGGTATCCTCCAAGCCAATGTAGGTTAATTGGCCTGATAAAATGTAACGATTGTCCAGTATAAAATTGTCCAACTTCCAATGCTGAGTGATGCTTTGCATGTAGATCCAGATCCGGGAAACAGGCCCTTCGGCACCAACCAGCGATCATGAGTCATGGAAGCATAATTAAGCCATTCGGCCCATCAACTTTACACCACCATTCAATCATGCTGGAGTAGATTAGATGGGCCAAATGGTTATCTTCCCACCAAACCCCATCCTCCTGCCTTCTCCCCATTTATCCCTCTAAACTATTTTCATTCAAAGTACAGAGCATCAAGGCACACCAGGCTACTATCAGAATTCCGGAGCTGTAGACACAAGAAACTACAGATGCTGGTTTACCAAATACAAGACACAAACTGTTGGAGTATCTCAGCAGGTCATGGAGTCATTCAACATAGAAACAGGCCCAACTTGCCCACGCTGACATACATGCCCCCACCTACACGTCCCACCTGCCTGAATCCTGCCCGTATCACTCCAAACCCAATCCATCATATTAACACTACCCGACACACTCTAGGGACAATTTTACACTTATACCAAGCCAATTAGCCTACAAACCTGTATGTCTTTGGAGTGTGGGAGGAAACCGGAGATCTCAGAGCTGAACCTCTACAAGGCGCTGGTCAGGCCAGTTTTTGGAGAACTGTGAGCAAATTTGGACCCCACATCAGAGGAAGGATGTGCTGGCTCTGGAGAAGGTCCAGAGGAGGTTTACAAGAATGATCCCGGGAATGAGTGGGTTATCATATGATGAGCGTTTGACGGCACTGGGCCTCTACTTGCTGGAGTTTAGAAGAATGAGGGGAGACTTCATTGAAACATACAGAATAGCGAAAGGCTTGGATAGAGTGGATGTGGAGAGGATGTTTCCACTGGTGGAACAGTCTCGGACCAGAGGTCACAGCCTGAGAATTAAAGGACGCTCTTTTAGAAAGGAGGTGAGGAGGAACTTCTTTAGTCACAGGGTAGTTAATCTGTGGAACTCATTGCCACAGAGGGCTGTGGAGGCCAAGTCAGTGGATATTTTTAAGGCAGAGATAGACAAATTCTTGATTAGAACGGGTGTCGAGGGTTGTGGGGAGAAGGCGGGAAAATGGGATTAGGAGGCAGAGATCAGCCATGGCTGAGGAGACTCGCTGAGCTGAATGGCCTATTCTACTCCTATAACTAGCAATGTTACAAAATTTTGTAATTAAAAAAATCATGTCTGCAATTTATCCCATCAGATAAAGCATAAAAAGAAGTTTAATTTGACACCTAATTCACTTTCATATCTTCAGTATTAAAAAAGTTATGGCCATTTTCATACTCGGAAATTAGCATCTTGTTGATTATTGATTTTCCATTGACTTAACACAAAAGCTGTGATCAAGAACAGTCAAAAGCCCATAACTTTATTAAAATTTAAGAGAACTGAAATAAATTTTCAGTTGTTATAGATTGAAGCATTCTGAAACAAATATTAAACAATCTTACTTGGATGACCTGAAGTTAAAGCATATAATTAGTTAGTTACCCAATTGTAGCTAATTACAAAATTCAATTACTAGATCTAAACATCTATCCATTTCTTAAGAAAAGATTAACATTTTTAAATAGCCTAAGTGTCCAAAGAACATTCACACAAGAATTCACAATAAAACATGATTTTTAAATCTCATTGACATTAATTTATAGGCCAAATGGAAAGAATTTAGTGTTCAATGGCTGTAAATTAATGGCCATTTAAATCAGTTTGCGAGTGGGTTTTTCTGGATGGTTTGGAACGTTGCCATTGCGGTGGATTTGAAGCCCATGTGGCATGAAAGATACTGTGGGTTTGAATGGGCCCCCAAGTCACGTACTCGCAATTTAAAATTTTGAATAAAGGGATCTTAAGAAGCCCTTTTTAATGTAAAAATAAACAACCTACCTTGCCTTGTCCCCTACATGAGATCCGTCCCGTTGTCGGGGTTCGCGGCTTTAGAGGATGATTTTTAATCTACTATAACAATTAAATATCCCAATTTAGTTTAAAAATAGCTGCAGCGAACAAATTTTGCAGTGATTTTTCGTCAGCAACTAGTCAGGCTGAACAACATCGATTTCAACAGCCGAGAGAAAAACGCATTTTAAACCCGCCCCCCTCTCAAAGGTGACAAAGTCGCGCACACGGGCAGCGACAGAACTGCAGTGCCGCTGAAGGTAAGTTTTGCAATATACCTACTATATCTTGTGAACTTGTCAAATGCCATGCAGGTCATGGGGAGAACGTCCAAACTCCATACAGACAAGCACCCATAGTCGGCATTGAACCCGTATCTCTGGAGCTATAAGGCAGTAGCTCTGTCGCTATGCCACCATGCTGCCTGTTAGTCTGTCATTGTATAGTTTGCAAAATCCCTGTCAGTTTAGTTTAGTTTAGTTTATTATTTCTGGCGCGGCACAGTGGCACAACGGTCGAGTTGTTGCCTTACAACCCATTCCCTTCATTCTGTGCCTGTACACCTCGGTACACGTGACAATCAACTAAACTAAACCGATGAAGGGTCCCGACCCAAAACGTCACCCATCCGTTTCCCAACCATTCTGCCTGACCCGCTGAGTTACTCCAGCACTTCGTGTGTGTATGCATTCTAGACTATACTAAGTCAGGTAAACATGTTGGCCGGTGTAGGCATGTTGGGACAATAATAGACAATAGACAATAGGTGCAGGAGTAGGCCATTCAACCATTCGAGCCAGCACCGCCATTCAATGTGATCATGGCTGATCATCCACAATCAGTACCCCGTTCCTGCCTTCTCCCCATATCCCCTGACTCCGCTATCTTTAAGAGCCTGACAAAGGGCCTGTTTCCACACTGTATCACTCTATGATTATATGACATTGTGTAGCTAGTCACTTCCATTCCAGAGCTACTGTAAACCCTGACTCTTGGGATGATCTTGCATTCATCTGTCCTAATCTCCAGCTTCATGGATTAAAGTGAAAATTTGCCTGACTTTAATGTGCAGGAAGGAACTGCAGATGCTGGTTTACACCGAAAGAAGACACAAAATGCTGGAGTAACTCAGCGGGTCAGGCAGCATCTCTGGACCCCAAATGAAGAAGGGTCCCAACCCAAAATGCTGTCTATTCCTTTAATCCAGAGATCCATGTTCCCTATGTTGGGGGAGTCCAGAACCAGGGGCCACAGTTTAAGAATAAGGGGTCGGCCATTTAGAACGGAGATGAGGAAAAACGTTTTCACCCCGAGAGTTGTGAGTGTGCAATTCTCTGCCTCAGGAGACCTGGAGGCCTGTTCTCTGGATACTTTCAAGAGAAAGTTAGATAGGGCCCTTAAAGGTAGCGGAGTCAGGGGATATGGGGAGAAGGCAGGAACGGGGTACTGATTGTGGATTATCAGCCATGATCACATTGAATGGCGGTGTTGGCTCGAAGGGCCGAATGGCCTACTCCTGCACCTTTGTCTATTTTCTATTGTCTATAGAAACCTGACCTGCTGAATTATTCCAGCATTTTGTGTCTATCTTCATTATGGAAGGAGCTGCCAGAGGAGGTAGTTGAGGCAGGGGCTATCCCAACATTTAAGAAACTGTTAGACAGGTAAATGGATAGGACAGGTTTGGAGGGATATGGACCAAATGCAAGGCAGGTGGGGCTAGTGTAGCCAGGACATGATGGGCGGTGTGGGCAAGTTGGGCTGAAGGGCCTTTTTCCACACTATGAGTCTAAAACAACAATCTATCTCTTTATTTTCTCTTCAGAGTTGTTTTGGACGGCTCCTGAGTTTCTGAGGGACCCTGAGCTATCGAGGAAAGCGACAATCAAAGGAGATACGTACAGCTTTGCAATCATCCTGCAGGAGGTCGTGGTCCGAGGGTCACCATACTGTATGCTGGGTCTCAGTCCTGAAGGTGGGTGGTGTCCAGCATTCCTCGGTCATAAGGCCATAAGGACATAAGGAATAGGAGTAGAATTAGGCTATTTCGCCCATCAAGTCTACTCCGCCATTCAATCATGGCTGATCTACCTCTCCCTCCTAACCCCATTCTCCTGCCTTCTCCCCATAACCTCTGACACCCGTACTAATCAAGAATCTATCTCTGCCTTAAAAAATATCCACTGATTTGACCTCCACAGCCTTTTGAGGCAAAGAATTCCACAGATTCACCACCCTCTGACTAAAGAAATTTCTACTCATCTTCCTAAAAGAGCGCCCTTTAATTCTGAGGCTATGACCTCTTGTCCTAGACTCTCCCACTGTAAATGCTGGCCAAAATAGAGACAAAATAAAGCTGAGGATTCATGCATTTACAAGGCCTAATGGCCTTTTCTGTGTAAGAAGCCACAGGCTGCTAGCTTGTGCCGGGAAGTCTAAGTCCCAGATCAGTACATCAGATACGGAAGGTCCAAGTATCTATGCAATTGTTAGTATGTATGAGAATCTTGCAGAGAAACTCCAAGGTGTTGTGGATGGATGAGTTTGATTGGATTGTAAATAATGTAAACAATGTTGCAAGACAGTTACCCTGCTGTTTGTTGATTGGCCAGAGTGTTAAGCCCTGGCAGAATTATTTGTATTCCAAGGTAAATGTTGCATTATTCAGTTAAACTGACTTCCTTCCAGAAGCTTCTGTAAGAGACATTGTTTGGGACTTTTTGTAATTGGTTTGGGGAACTGTCAATAATACTTTGATGTAATTGATATGTATGATTGGTTTGTATGGGGAACCACCCCTATGTAGTTCGGCCCCTCAAGGTTCGTTGACCTATAAAAGGTAGCCCTCATTTGGATCGGTGTCGATTTTCTGGAAGGGCGTTTGGGACAGACTGCGTGACCTTTTGGTAGTGCCTGCTTGCACGAGGCTGAAGGGCTTGGCCAGACAGAGACAAGGATCGAACCAGTAGTGGTTTAGATATCTTATAGGGGGATTTGTTGTTCAACCAAAAATAAAGTTTGGTTGTTCCAGTGCTTGACTCGGTATTTTATCTGAACTAGACTGAGGGGGGTGAGCTTTAGGAGCCTATTTACACCACTAATGGAAACATCCTCTCCACATCCACTCTATCCAGGCCTTTCACCATTCGGTAAGTTTCAATGCGATCTCCCCTCATCCTTCTAAACTCCAGCGAGTACAGGCCCAGTGCTGACAAATGCTCATCATATGTTAACCTACTCATTCCTGGGATCCTGGGAGAAAAACATTTTTTACACAGAGAGTGGTGAATCTCTGGAATTCTCTGCCACAGAATGTAGTTGAGGCCAGTTTATTGGCCATATTTAAGAGGGAGTTAGATGTGGCCCTTGTGGCTAAAGGGATCAGGGGGTATGGAGAGAAGGCAGGTACAGGATACTGAGGTGGATGATCAGCCATGATCATATTGAATGATGGTGCAGGCTCGAAGGGCCAAATGGCCTACTCCTGCACCTATATTCTATGTTTCTATGTTTCTATCATTCTTGTAAACCTCCTCTGGATCCTCTCCAGAGCCGGCACATCTGTCCCCAGATGTGGTGCCCAAAATTGCTCACAATATTCGTTGTAGACCATTTTCCTCGAACCTCATCCCCTCTGATCTTTCGTTTTCACACCTTACACCTTAGGAGAAACTTTTTCACCAGGAGTGTTGTGAATCTGTGGAATTCTCTGCCACAGAAGGCAGTGGAGGCCGATTCACTGGATGTTTTCAAGAGAGAGTTTGATTTAGCTCTTGGGGCTAACGGAATCAAGGGATATGGGGAGAAAACAGGAATGGGGTACTGATTTTGGATGATCAGCCTTGATCCTATTGAATGGCGGTGCAGGCTCGAAAGGCCGAATGGTCTACTCCTGCACCTATTTTTCTATGTTTCTATGTTTCTTACCCTTCTATATCTATGTCTCCCTCTCCCCTGACTCTGAAGAAAGGTCTCGATACAAAACATCACCCATTCCTTCTCTCCAGAGATGCAGCCTGTCCCTTATGAGTTACTCCAGCATTTTGTGCCTATCTTTGGTGTAAACCAGCATCTGCAGTTCCTTCCTACACATCTCTTTGTGTGCTGGTCACAGAGGTGGATCTGCAATCAAGTATTACAATCGCTCCACTCTTTTAAACCTCTACTCTGACAGCAACATTTCCAACTTTGACATTATTCCCTTTATCCTGTATCTGTACACTGTGGACGGCTCGATTATAATCATGTGTAGTCTTTTCGCTGACTGGGTAGCACGCAACAAAATGCTTTTCACTGTACCTCGGTACATATGACAATAAACAAAAGTCAACTATCTTTAATTGGACTTTACTGGACTTTAGCTTGTATTAAAGGTTATTTCCTTTATCCTGTATCTGTACACTGTGGACGGCTCGATTGTAATCTTGTTACTGACTGCATCGCATCCATCAAAACCTTTTGCTGCTCCTTGGTACATGGGACAATGATAAACTAAACTAATGATGTTAAAGCTTTATAATACTTACGTTAGGCCACATTTTATAGTCTAAATTAGAAACTAGACAATAGACAATAGGTGCTGGAGTAGGCCATTCGGCCCTTTGAGCCAGCACCACCATTCAATGTGATCATGGCTGATCATCCACAATCAGTACCCCGTTCCTGCCTTCTCCCCATATCCCCTGACTCCGCTATCTTTAAGAGCCCTATCTAGCTCTCTCTTGATAGTATCCAGAGAACCGGACTCCACCGCCCTCTGAGGCAGAGAATTCCACAAACTCACCAGTCTCTGTGAGAAAAAGGGCTTCCTCGTCTCCGTTCCAAATGGCTTACTCCTTATTCTTAAACTGTGGCCCCTGGTTCTGGACTCCCCCAACATCGGGAACATGTTTTCTGCCTCTAGTGTGTCCAAACCCTTAATAATCTTATATGTTTCAATGAAATTCCCTCTCATCCTTCTATACAAGCCCAGTCGCTCCATTCTCTCAGCATATGACAGTCCCGCCATTCCGTGAATTAACCTTGTAAGCCTACGCTGCACTCCCTCAGTAGCAAGAATGTCCTTCCTCAAATGAGGGGACCAAACCTGCACACAATACTCCAGGTGTGGTCTCACTAGGACCCTATACAACTGCCGATGGACCTCTTTGCTTCTATACTCAACTCCTTCCGGAAGTGGCGGCGCTGGGAACGGCTGCGGCTCGCCTGCAGTCCGTTTGTCTTTTACTTTTTTGTGTTGTTTTTTTCGTTTTGTCTAGTTACGTTTTTGGTTTTTAGGTCGTCTTTATGTGGGGGGGGGGGGGGTGGGGGTTGAAACGGGGATTGCTGTCTCTCCCTTCGGGGGAATACGACCTTTTTGTCGTATCCCCCTTCTCTGCCTCCGTCTACGCTGAGGCCTAATGGCGGAGCTGGCGACCTCGGGACTCTGGAGGCAGCTGACAGGACTCGCCTTGAGCTCGCTCCCGTGAGGGTGGCCCAGCCCGGGGCTGGAACTGCGCTCTCGTGAGAGTGGCCTGGCGAGGGGCTGAGAGACTCTCCCGTGAGGGGCTGTGGCCCGTCGGAGTGGCCCAGCCCGAGGGAGAACGGCACTCCCGTCGGAGTGGCCCAGCCCGAGGGAGAACGGCACTCCCGTCGGAGTGGCCCAGCCCGAGGGAGAACGGCACTCCCGTCGGAGTGGCCCAGCCCGAGGGAGAACGGCACTCCCGTCGGAGTGGCCCAGCCCGAGGGAGAACGGTACTCACGTGAGGCCGATCCGGCTCGGGGCTGGAATGGTGCTCCGGTGGCTGGGACGGCGTTCTGGCGGCGGTGACCCGAGTCCTGGGTTGAGCCGCGGGCCAGCGGCTGCGTGTGCTGGACTGGTGGGCGGCAGCTTCGACCACCCCGGGCCGCGGTGTTTGAACCGGCCCGTTTGCGGGGTTCGTTGAGCCGCGGGACTGTTGTGCCATCGCCCGGTGGGGAATCGCCTCAGCGCAGAGGGAGAAGAGGAGGGAAGAGACAGTAACCCTAAGATTTTTGCCTCCACCACAGTGAGGAGGTGCTTGGAGGATACACTGTGGTGATGTTAATTTGTGTTTATTGTTGTTTATTATTGTATGATTGTATGTAGGACTGCAGGCACGAAATTTCGTTCAGACCGTAAGGTCTGAATGACAATAAAGGTATTCAATTCAATTCAATTCAATTATAAAGGCCAACATGCCATTCGGTTTCTTCACTGCCTGCTGTACCTGCATGCTTACTGCATGTTTACTTTCATAGACTGATGAACAAGGACCCCCAGATCCCGCTGTACTTCCCCTTTTCCCAACAAGTCGTCACTCCACCTGATTCTGCTGCTTTTTTGCACTGACAATTTAATAACAACTCTGACACTGGCCACTTAAATCAGCTGCCCTGGACAATTTATCACTGTTTTTACTTGCATTTTAATGTTGCTGTTTTTTACCTGCACTTTTTAACTATTTGTATTGTTTTTATCAGGGACTGGATTGTTTTTATTGTTTTTATGTATGTGTGAAATGTTTAACTTTTATGTGCGATGCTCCGGTATTCCCTGGGAAACGTCTTCTCATTTTGCACTGTACATCTGTTGCTTTGCAAGATGACGCTAAAGGTTGATTGATTTATATACCCGCGTCGCTGGGCGTCACCCGCAGGACAGCGTACGTCAGCGTGTGACAGGGGCACCACATGATGAGACACCCAGATGTCACCTGAAGATTTTGAACTTTCCAAAATCCAGGGGCGACAAGGAGACACCGCGTCACCCCGCGTCACCCCGCGTCACCCCGCGTCACCCCGTGTCACCCCGCGTCACACCCCGCGTCACCCCGCGTCACCCCGTGTCACCCCGCGTCACCCCGTGTCACCCCGCGTCACCCCGCGTCACCCCGCGTCACCCCGCGTCACCCCGCGTCACCCCGTGTCACCCCGCGTCACCCCGTGTCACTCCCGTGTCACCCCGCGTCACCCCGTGTCACCCCGCGTCACCCCGCGTCACCCCGCGTCACCCCGCGTCACCCCGCGTCACATCGTGTCGCCACGCTTCACTCCGCGTCACCCCGCGTCACCCCGCGTCACCCCGCGTCACCCCGCGTCACCCCGCGTCATACCCGCGTCACCCCGTGTTACCCCGCGTCACCCCGTGTCACCCCGTGTCACCCCGCATCACCCCGTGTCACCCCGTGTTACCCCGCGTCACCCCGCGTCACCCCGCGTCACCCCGCGTCACCCCGTGTCACCCCGCGTCACCCCGCGTCATACCCGTGTTACCCCGCGTCACGCCCCGACTATGCCACGACAACCTCTTTTCAGGCTGTCGCAAAAAATGTCACCCTAGTGGGACAGGCCCTTTAGTCCTTCCTTCATAGGTTCTAGGAGCAGAATTGGGTAATTAGTCTCGTGTCTGTTCTGCCAATTAATCATGGCTGATCTACCTTTCCCTCTTAACCCCATTCTCCTGCCTTCTCCCCATAACCCCTAACACCCATACTAATTAAGAGTTTGTGAATGTCTAAAAATATCCATAGACGTGGCTTCCACAGCCGTCTGTGGCAATGAATTCCACAGATTCACCGCCCTCTGACTAAAGAAATTCCTCCTCGTCTTCTTTCTAAAGGTATGTCCTTTTATTCTGAGGCTGTGACCTCTGGTCCTAGACTCTCCCACTAGTGGAAATATCCTCTCCACATCCAGACCTTTCACAATTCAGTACCTTTCAATGAGGTCTCCCCTCATCTTTCTAAACTCCAGCAGGTTCAGCCCCAGAGCCGACAAACGCTCAACATATGTTAACCTTATCACCGCCGGATACACAACCCATTGACGTGGCCTCCACAGCCGCCAGTGGCAATGAGTTCCACAGATTCACCGCCCTCTGGCTGAACAAATGTACTTGTCGTTTTCTCCTCAGAGATAATAAAGAAAGTGAAGAAGCCTCCGCCGATGTGTCGGCCCACAGTCTCCCCGGACCAGGCACCGCTGGAGTGTATCCAACTCATGAAGCAATGCTGGAGCGAGCTGCCGGACAGGAGACCCACCTTCAATGAGATCTTCGATCGAGTGAGTAGACGGAGGGGGGGGCAGCGGTAGAGTTGCTGCCTCACTGCATCAGAGACCTGACTACAGGTGCTGCCTGATGCTGAGGACTCGAATCTCTCGCAGGCCCAATGATTTTTATTGCAACAACACTGAGTGATTTTACACTTGTTGTCGGGCGAGTTACTCCTTCGTTTTGCCAGAGACCCGGGTTTGAGCCTGACTGCGGGTGCTGGCTATGTGGAGTTTGCACGTTCTCCACTTGGGTTTTCTCTGGGTGCTCCAGTTTCTTCCCACACTCCAAATATGTCCAGGTTTGAGGGTTAATTGCCTTCTGTAAATTGTAAATAGTCCCTTGTGTGTAGGACACTGCTAGTGTACGCGTGATTCCTGGTCGGCACGGAATCAGTGGGCTGAAGGGCCTGTTTCCACACTGTACTAAAGTCTAAAGTGAAAGGAATCAGGGACTTGAATCTGTCGGAAATGAGGAGTTGAACTGATCGGAAAGATACAGCATGGAAACAGGCCCTTCAGCCCACCGTGCCCACGCTGACCATCGATCACCTGTTCCCACTAGTTCTATGTTATCCCACATTCCCATCTACTCCCTACACATCAGGGGGCAGTTTACAGAGGGCCGATTAACCTACAAACCCGGACATCTCTGGGATGTGGGAGGAAACCAGAGCACCCAAAGGAAACCCACGCGGTCACAGGGAGAAGGTACAAACTTCACACATAGACAGCACCTGAGGTCAGGATGAAACCTGGGTCTCTGGCCCTATGAGACAGCGGCTCTACCAGCTGTGTTACTCATTGGAGCGGGTAACATCCATGGAGGCAAGTTCTTCACGCTGTGGGTGCCTGGAACACGCTGATAGGGGGACTGGTGGAAGGAGATACAATAGTAATATTTAGGAGGTACATCGGCGTATACATGAACAGACATGGAATTAAGAGACTTGGGGCAAGCACAGACAAACATGCAGTTACAGTTGGCGTCGTGGATAGCATTGGCAAAATGGGCTGAAGAGCCTGTTCCTGTCCTGTACTGCCACATGTTCAATGTAAATATGGGGACAATTCATTAGAATTAGTGTAGATGGGTACACAAGGAATGGCAGTTCACTGGTCGGCACGGACTCGGTGGGACGAAGGGCCTGCTTTTCCGTGCTGTATCTTCAAAGACTGAACTCTAAACTTTGGGATGTCTTGAGGTTGTGCCGGTCGCTATAGGAATGCAAGTTCTTTTTATTGCACCTCGGAGGAGGGGAGAGGCTAGTTTAGTTCAGTGCAGTTTAGTTTAGTTTATTTTCATGGTGCAGTGAAAAGCTTTTGTTGCCTGTTCACCAGCCAGCGGAAAGACAACACACGATTACAATCAAGCTGGCCACTGTGTACAGATACATGATGAAGGGAATAACGTGATTAACGTTTAGTGCAAGATAAAGCCAGTAAAGCCCGATCAAAGATAGTCCGAGGGCCATAACAAGAGCAGATGAGTATAGGAGCAAAGAGGTCCTTCTGCAGTTGTACAGGGCCCTAGTGAGACCACACCTGGAGAGAAGGCAGGTACAGGATACTGAGTTGGATGATCAGCCATGATCATGTTGAATGGCGGTGCAGACTCGAAGGGCCGAATGGCCTACTCCTGCACCTATTTTCTATGTTTCTATGTTTCTATGTTTCTATGTATTGTGTGCAGTTTTGGTCCCCTAATTTGAGGAAGGACATTTTTGTAATTGAGGGAGTGCAGCGTGGGTTCACAAGGTTAATTCCCGGGATGGCGGGACTGTCATATGCTGAGAGAATGGAGCGGCTGGGCTTGTACACTCTGGAGTTTAGAAGGATGAGAGGTTATCTTATTGAAACATAGAAAATTATCAAGGGTTTGGACACGCTAGAGGCAGGAAACATGTTCCCGATGTTGGGGAAGTCCAGAACCGGGGGCCACAGTTTAAGAATAAGGGGTAAGCCATTTAGAACAGAGATGAGGAAACACTTTTTCACACAGAGAGTTGTGAGTCTGTGGAATTCTCTGCCTCAGAGGGCAGTGGAGGCCAGTTCTCTGGATACTTTCAAGAGAGAGTCAGATAGAGCTCTTAAAAATAGCGGAGTCAGGGGATATGGGGAGAAGGCAGGAACGGGATACTGATTGGGGATGATCAGCCATGATCACAGTGAATGGCGGTGCTAGCTCGAAGGGCCGAATGGCCTACTCCTGCACCTATTGTCTATTGTCTCGGATGAGGTAGATGATACATCAGTACTACTATAGACAATAAACAATAGATAATGGACAATTAGGTGCAGGAGTAGGCTATTCGACCCTTCAAGTCAGCACCTTAATTCAATGTGATCATGGCTGATCATCCACAATCAGTACCCCGTTCCTGCCTTCTACCCATATTCCCTGACTCCGCTATCTTTAAGATCCCTATCTAGCTCTCTTTTGAAAGTATCCAGAGAACCGGCCTCCACCGCCCTCACGACAGTCCCTCCATCCCGGGGTTTAACCTTGTGAACCACTGCTCTCTTGTTGTTGGTGTTGGGCAGGGCTAATGCATTCACCACTGTTTCGTCCAAGTTTAAAATCCTAAACAAAGGGAAGAAGACCAACATCATTGACTCCATGCTGCGGATGCTGGAACAGTATTCCAGTAACCTGGAGGACTTGATCCGGGAGAGGACGGAAGAGCTGGAAGTGGAGAAACAGAAGACGGAGAAGCTCCTGTCCCAGATGCTGCCTCCGTGAGTAGACTCCATCTGCCCGTAGCTCGGAGCCAAGGCCTCCATTGACATAGAACATCATGGAAGGTAGACAGAAAATGCTGGAGGAACTCAGCGGTTGAGGCAGCATCTATGTAGAGAAGGAATAGGCGGCGTTTCCGGTCGAGACGCCGCCTATTCAAGTTCCTCCGCCATTTTTTGTCTACCTTTGATTTTTCCAGCATCTGCAGTTCCTTCTTAAACAATAGAACATCATGGAGATGAGTTGGGCTAGTATCTTACACAGAGAATGGTGGGACCATGGAACGTATTGCTGGAGGATGTGGGCGTATTGCGAGTCCATGCCGACCTTCGATCCCTGCACATCAACACTATCCTACACACACAAGGGACAATTTACATTTATACCAAGCCAGGTAACCTGCAAACCTGTACGTCTTAGGAGTGTGGGAGGAAACTGAAAATCTCAGAGAAAACCCACGTGGGTCGAGGGGAGAACGTCCAAACTCATTACAGACAGCACCCGTAGTCAGGATCAAACCCGGGTCTCCGTCGCTGCAAGCACTGTAAAGAGCCTGTCCCACTTACGCAACTTTTTCGGTGACTGCCGGCACCCGTCAGAGATCGGTGAAAATTTTCAACATGTTGAAAATCCAGCGGCGACCAGAATAAGGTACAGCTCTTTGGGCGACTACTCACGACCATACAGGCTTCACCCCGAGACATGTCGCCAGGGTGTCGCCTGTATGGTCGTGAGTCGTCTCCTAGTCACCCAAAGAGTCGTAGCGTCTTTCTGGTCGCCGCTGGATTTTCAATATGTTGAAAATTTTCGTCGACCTATGACGGGTGCCGGCAATCGCCAAAAAAGTCGCTTAAGTGGGACAGGCCCGTAATGCAGCAACTCTACCGCTGCGCCAACGTGCCACCCTAATCCAGCTTTTTGTGTCTATCTTTGACAGATACGATAGGAGTGTTTACAGTTACAGTTTATTGTCACAGTGAAAAGCTTTTGTTGCGCACTAACCAGTCAGTGGAAAGACAATACATGATTACAATCGAGCCGTTTACAACGTATAGATACATAATAATAATAATAATAATAAATTTTATTTGTTGGGCGCCTTTCAGACATCTCAAGGACACCTTACAGAGATTAACAGGAAATATAAACATAAATCAGAATAAAATAAGTAATAAAGACATCACAGAGACACAAACTAAAAACAGAATTCAGTCCAAAAACAGAAAATCAAAAACACAATGTGAAGAGAGAGCAGCGGCAGCTAAAGCGCGCCAGCGTCCACTCTCCCTTCCGACAGCCATCTTGGACACAGACTTACAGGATTACATTACAGACAAAAAATCATCCCCCCACAATGGTTACCACTGTGGAGGAAGGCACAATGTCCAGTCCCCACCAAGTTCACCCCAAAGTCAGGCCTATTGAGGCCACCGCAATTGCCTCTACGGAGGCCCGATGTTCCTGACCGTTCTCACCGGGTGATCTTGCCCCGGCGTCGGGAGAGTCCTCTCAGCGGCTGGGCCACCTGGAACGGCCGCTTTCTAGTTGGATGCCGCGGCTTCCGAAGCCGACAAGGCCACGCCGGATTGGAGCTCCCAGGCTCCCGATGATGAAGTCGGCGCCGCCCGCTCCGCACCGCAGACCCGCAGCCCGGAGGTGTTGAACACGGCGGTCTCAGCTCGCCGGTGCTCCAGTGCGTCAATCCAGCGCGGCGACCCAGGCAAGGCATCGCCCGCTCCGCTCCGCGATGGCGCTCCAGCGCTGTGCCGCCACCGAGGCCGAGGTGCTGGGCGGTCCCCGCCAGGAAACGGCGCTCCAAGCCCGCTGGTAGGCCACGAGGACGGGTCGACGGGCAGCCCGGAGAAAAAGCTGCCTCGCCGACCAGGTAGGGACCTAGAAGTAGAGTTGACACCTACCCCCCACATTAAAAAGTCCATATCCCCAACGAACGAAAAACAGGACTCACTAAAAACTATAAAAAAAGCGAATTAAAACGGACGGCTGCTGGCTAGCAGCCGTTCCACAAGATGGCTCCTCCTCCTCTCTGATACATGATAAGGGAATAACGGTTGGTACAAGGTAAAGCCAGTAAAGTCCGATCAAGGATAGTCCGAGGGTCACCAATGAGGACGACAGTAGCTCAGCATTCCTCTCCGGTTGTGGTAGGATGATTCATTTGCCTGATAACCGCTGGGAAGAAACTGTCCCCTGAATCAGAAGGCATGCGTTTTAACACTGCCACCGTATACTTTTATGAGGCTTCATGAGGGTTGTGGCTTTTATGTAACAGCAGATGAAATCAGTTTAACTACCTCCAATCCAAACCTAGGCTAATCGGCTTGGTTTAAATGTAAATAGTCCCTTGTGCGGGTAGGATAGTGCTTGTGCGCAGGGATTGCAGGTCGGCATGGACTCGGTGGGCCGAAGGGCCTGTTTCCGTGCTGCATCTCTAAACTGGGCATCAGGAAGTGGCTGAAGATGCTGGTTTACACCAAAGATAGACACTAAATGCTGGAGTAACTCAGCGGGCCAGGCAGCATCTCTGGAGAACAGGACTGGGTGATGTTTCGGGTTGGAGACTCGGGTCTGAAGGAGAGTTTTAGCCCGAAATGTCACCTATTCCTTTTCTCCTGAGATGCTGCCTGACCCGCTGAGTTACTCCAGCATTTTGTGTATAACTATGCATTATGTTTGGCACAGACCTTGTGGGCCTATGGACCTGTTCTGTTCTATGTTCTAACATAGAAAATAGAACATAGAGCATTGAACAGTACATTAGTGAAGATGGTTGTGAACGATTGCAGCAGGATCTGGATCAATTGGCCAGGTGGGAGGAGGAATGGTTGATGGAATTTAATACAGAGAAGTGTGAGGTGTTGTATTTTGGGACGTCGAACAAGGGCAGGACCTACACAGTAAATGGTCGGCCTCTGGGTAGTGTTGTAGAGCAGAGGGATCTAGGAGTACAGGTAGATAAGGTGGTCAAAAAGGCTTTTGGCACATTGTCCTTCATCAGTCAGAGTATTGAGTATAGAAGTTGGGAGGTCACATTGCAGTTGTACAAGACATTGGTGAGATCACATTTAGAATATTGTGTTCAGTTCTGGGCACCATGTTAAAAGAAAGATATTGTCAAGCTTGAAAGGGTTCAGAAAAGATTTACGAGGATGTTGCCAGGACTAGAAGGTGTGAGCTATAGGGAGAGGTTGAGTAGGCTGGGTCTCTCTTCCATGGTGCACAGGAGGATGAGGGGAGATCTTATAGAGGTGTATAAAATCATGAATAGATTGGGTAGATACCCAGAGTAGGGCAATCAAGGACTAGAGGACATAGGTTCAAGGTGAAGGGAAAAAGATTTAATAGGAATCTGAGGGGTAACTTTTTCACACAGAGGGTGGTGGGAATATGGAACAAGCTGCCAGAGGAGGTAGTTGAGGCTGGGACTATCCCATTGTTTGAGAAACAGTTGGACAGGTACATGGATAGGACAGGTTTGCAGGGATATGGACCAAGCGCAGGCAAGTGGGACTAGGTTAGCAGGGACATTGTTGGCTGGTGTGGGCGAGTTGGGCCGAAGGGCCTGTTTCCACTCTGTATGACTCTATTTCAAGAACAGGCCCTTTGGCCCACAATGTCTGTGCTGAACATGAGGCCAAGATCAATTCTTACCTACCTGCGTGTAATCCTTATGCCCCCATCCCCCACATATCTATGTACCCATCCAAAAGTCTCTTAAACACCACTATTGTATCTCCCTCCACTACCACCCCTGTCAGCATGTTCCAGGCACCCACCACCCTCTGTGTGAAAAAAACCTTGCCCCATACTTCCTTAAAGTTGTGTTTAGTTGAGTTTATTTAGTTTAGTTTAGAGATACGGCATGGAAATATATCCTTCGGCCCACTGACTCTGCACTGACCATCGATTACCCCGTTCGCTAGTTCTATCCTGCACACCAGAGACAATTGACAGAGGCCAATTGACCAATTAATCTTCAAACCTGCATGTCTTTGGAAAGTGGGAGGAAACCGGAGCACTCAGAGAGGAGGAGAACGTACAAACTCCACACAAACAGCACCCGCAGTCAGGATCGAACCTGGGTCTCTGGCATAGTAAGGCAGCAACTCCACTGCAGGGCTGCTGTGCAGTCTCTAACTTGGCATCAAGTTTGGCCCAGACATTGTGGGCTGAAGGGCCTATTCCTGTGCTGCCTTGTGACAATAAACAAAGCTGAACACAAGAATGTGGTTTGGGGGGGGGGGGGGGGGGGGGAGAAGGCAGGAGAATGGGGTTGAGAGGGAAAGGTAGATCAGCCATGATTGAATGGTGGAGTAGACTTGATTGGCTGAATGGCCTAAGGCTGTTCCTATAACCTATGAATTTATGAACATCTATGGAGATAATTAACTTTCAGATTTTTTAGATTAGATTAGATTAGATTTCTTTATTGTCATTTAGACCTTTCGGTCTGAACGAAATGTCGTTGCCTGCAGTCATACATATAATAATAAATACCAAAACACACAATGAACACAAATTAACATCCACCACAGTGAGCTCACCAGGCACCTCCTCACTGTGATTTGCTTTTAGTTTAGTTTAGAGACACAGCGTGGAAACAGGCCCTTCGGCCCGCCGGGTCCGTGCCGACCGGCGATCCCCGCACATTAACACTATCCTACACCCACACTAGGGACAATTTTTACATTTACCAAGCCAATTAATCTACAAACCTGTACGTATTTGGAGTGTGGGAGGAAACCGAAGATCTCGGAGAAAACCCACGCAGGTCACGGGGAGAACGTGCAAACCCCGTACAGGCAGCACCCACGGTCGGGATGGAACACGGGTCTCCGGCGCTGCATTCGCTGTAAGGCAGCAACTCTACCGCTGCGCCACCGTGACCCGCCCTTGTAATCGCATTCTCTTGTGTCTCTCCTCAGATCTGTGGCGGAAACATTGAAGACAGGCGGCAACGTGGAGCCGGAGTATTTCGATGAGGTGACCATCTACTTCAGCGACATTGTGGGCTTCACCACAATATCAGCCATGAGTGAACCGATCCAGGTCATTGATCTCTTGAACGACCTCTACACTTTGTTCGATGCTGTTTTAGGCAATCACGATGTATACAAGGTGAGGGTTTGCAGGGAACATCCACACCATCGGTCTTTGCTGGACTTGAACTTGCACTAAACCTCATTCCCTTTATCCTGTATCTGCACACTATGGCCGACTTGATTGTAATCATGTATAATCTTTCTGCTGACTGGATAGTACACAATACCTCTGGTCATGTGACAATAAACTAAACTAAACTAAATTAAATTAAACTAAACTAAATCAATAGACAATAGGTGCAGGAGTAGGCCATTCAGCCCTTCGAGCCAGCACCGCCATTCAATGTGATCATGGCTGATCATCCCCAATCAGTACCCCGTTCCTGCCTTCTCCCCATATCCCCTGACTCCGCTATCTTTAACAGACCTATCTAGCTCTCGCTTGAAAGTATCCACAGAGAACCGGCCTCCACTGCCCTCTGAGGCAGAGAATTCCACAGACTCACAACTCTCTGAGAGAAAAAGTGTTTCCTCGCCTCTGTTCTAAATGCCTTACTCCTTATTCTTAAACTGTGGCCCCTGGTTCTGGACTCCCCCAACATCGGGAACATGTTTCCTGCCTCTAGTGTGTCCAAGTCTTTAACAATCTTATATATTTCAATGAGATAACCTCTCATCCTTCTAAACTCCAGAGTGTACAAGCCCAGCTGCTCCATTCTCTCAGCATATGACAGTCCCACCATCCCGGGAATTAACCTTGTAAACCTACGCTGCACTCCCTCAATGGCAAGAATGTCCTTCCTCAAATTAGGGGACCAAAACTGCACACAATGCTCCAGGTGTGGTCTCACTAGGGCTCTGTACAACTGCAGAAGGACCTGTATTAAACTCAACTTAACTCAACTTAACTAGCATCTCCTCTCCTCCGAGGAACATTAGAAAGACCTTGCATTCCTATAGCGCCTCGCACAACCTCAAGACATCCCAAAATTTGGACTCGAGATACAGGACGGAAGCAGGCCCTTCATCCCGCCGATCCCTGTACACTAACACTATCCTACACACACAAGGGACCATTCACAATTCATACCAAAGCCAATTAGCCACAAACCTGTACGTCTTTGGAGTGTGAGAGGAAACTGGAGCACCCTGGGAAAACCCATGCAGGTCACGGGGAGAACGTACAAACTCTGTTCAGACAGCTCCAGTAGTCAGGATCAAACTATGGTCTCTGGCGCTGTGAGTCAGCAACTCTACCGCTGCGCCACCGTGCCGTCTAGCTCTTCACAATTATTGGGTGCCTTGAAAATACAGTCAGAGCATCATACAGTGTGGAAACAAGCCATTCGGTTCTCACCATCAAACAATCATCTGGTGGCTCAGGTTCAGCTGGCAGAGCTGCACACGCACAGTGCCAGAGGCCCGGGATCGATCCTGACCTTGGGTGTCTTAACTAAACTAAACTAAACTAAACTCAACTCAACTCCTCAACTCAACTCAACTCAACTCAACTCAACTCAACTCAACTCAACTCAACTCAACTCAACTCAACTCAACTCAACTAAACTAAACTAAACTAAACTCAACCTCAACTAAAGTCTGAAGAAGGGTCTCGACCTGAAACGTCACCCATTCCTTCTCTCCAGAGATGCTGCCTGTCCCGCTGAGTTACTCCAGTATTTTGTGTCTATCTTTCACTCAACTAAACCTTGCGGAACAATCGATTGTGTCAATTGCTTCCATTTGATCCTTCAGGTTGAAACGATCGGTGATGCTTACATGGTGGCGTCGGGGCTGCCACAGAGGAACGGCAACAGGCACGCTGCGGAGATCGCCAACATGTCTCTGCACCTCCTCAGCTCCGTGGGTTCCTTCAGAATGAGGCACATGCCCGAGGTCCCTGTCAAGATACGAATTGGGATACATTCAGGTGAGACCCCCCCCCCCCCTCCCGCCGTCCCGTCCAATCCCGTACCACAGGTAAATGTTTTCTAGTTTTAGAGACACAATGTGGAAACAGGCCCTTCGGCCCACCGGGCCTGCACATTAACACTATCCTACACACACTAGGAACAATTTTTACATTTACTAAGCCAATTAACCTGCAAACCTGCACATCTTTGGAGTGTGGGAGGAAACCGAAGATCTCGGAGAAAACCCACGCAGGTCACGAGGAGAACGTACAAACTCACCGCTGTGCCACTGTGACTGTGTTCAGTGTTGCTGTGTTGGAAGCTGAGAGTCATAGAACAAATTATAGACACAAAATGCTGGAGTAACTCAGCGGGACAGGCAGCATCTCCAGAGAGAAGGAATGGGCGACGTTTCAGGTCGAGACCCTTCTTCAGACTGATGTCAGTGGAGAGGGAGATACATAGATAAGGAAGTGTAAAACGGGACAAAGGACTTGGTTGGCCAGGTGGGCTGAGGAATGGTTGACTGAATTTAATACAGAAAAATGTGAGTGTTGCAATTTGGGAGCACTAAATTGTCCTTAGTGTGTGTGTAGGATAGATAGTGCTAGTGTGTAGGGATCGCTGGTCAGCGCGGACACGGTGGGCCGAAGAGCCTACTTCCACACTGTATCTCTAAATGAAACTAAAGATAGAAACAAAGCACTGGAGTAACTCAGCGGGACAGGCAGTATCTCTGGAGAGAAGGAGTGGGTGCCGTATTGGGCGGAGGCCCTTCTTGAGAGTCAAACTTCAAACTAATGGGTCTGTCCCACTTAGGCAACTCTTTAGGCGGCTGCCAGGGGCTAATTTTAATGGAATTCACCTACGACACCTGGCGACAACCTACTACAACACCTGGCAACAACCTACGACAGCACCTATGTCAATTTAGACAACCTACACAGCACCTACGTCAACTTAGACAACCTACGACAGCACCTACGTCAACTTAGACAGCCTACGACAACACCTGGCAACAGCCTACGACAGCACCTACGTCAACTTAGACAACCTAGACAGCACCTACGTCAACTTAGACAGCCTACGACAGCACCTACGTCAACTTAGACAACCTAGACAGCACCTACGTCAACTTAGACAGCCTACGACAACACCTGGCGACAGCCTACGCAGCAAAAATTGTCGCCACTGTCGCCAAAGATTTTTCAATATGTTGAAAATATTGCGGCAGTCGCCCAAAAAATGGCCTAAAGGACAGGCCCATAAAGCTACATTGTGCAGTGGTTCTAATGGATGTTTTCATTCTCTTGTCCTTCTCCTCCCCTAGGGCCATGTGTGGCCGGTGTGGTGGGGCTGACGATGCCACGATACTGCCTCTTCGGAGACACAATCAACACCGCCTCGCGTATGGAATCCACAAGTTTGCGTGAGTATCATCGGGTCATCGGATCAGAAGTGATAGGAGCAGAAATCGGCCATTCGATCCTTCAAGTACGGGTGGCGCAGCGGCAGAGTTGCTGCCTTACGAGCGCTTGCAGCGTCGGAGACCCGGGTTCGATCCTGACTACGGGCGCCGTCTGTACGGAGTTTCTACGTTCTCCCCGTGACCTGCTCCGAGTTTTCTCCGGGATCTTCGGTTTCTTCCCACACTCCAAAGACGTACAGGTTTGCAGGTTAATTGGCTTGGCATGTGTAAAAATTGTCCCCAGTGTGTGTAGGATAGTGTTAATATAGGGGGAGATCACTGGTCAGCGCGGGCCCGGTGGGCCGAAGGGCCTTGATCCGCGCTGTATCTCTAATCTAATCTAATAATCTAAAAGGTCTACTCTGCCATTCAATCATGGCTGATCTATCTCTCATCAGAAGTGAAGTAAAATTACCATGAATCACATCATAGAGTGACTGTATGCTGCATCGACCAATGTTATCATCTGGAAATAGTCAATCATAGACCAGAGGAAAACAGAAAACACAGTAACTTTCTTCAGGTTTAAGGTTACGTTTATTATCGCCAAGATACAGTGTAAAGAGTTGTTCTGCATGCGATGCAAACATAAATAGAATCCCAGTCTGAAGAAGTTTTCCATAACGTCAAAATAACATTAGCAAATGTGAGGTTATCCACTTTGGTAGCAAAAACAGGAAGGCAGATTATTATCTAAATGGCGTCAAGTTGGGAAAAGGGGAAGTACAACGGGATCTGGGGGTCCTTGTACATCAGTCTATGAAAGTAAGCATGCAGGTACAGCAGGCAGTGAAGAAAGCGAATGACATAGAAACATGGACATAGAAACATAGAAAATAGGTGCAGGAGTAGGCCATTTGGCCCTTCGAGCCTGCACCGCCATTCAATATTATCATGGCTGATCATCCAACTCAGTATCCTGTACCTGCCTTCTCTCCATACCCCCTGATCTCTTTAGCCACAAGGGCCACATCTAACTCCCTCTTAAATATAGCCAATGAGCTGGCCTCAAGCATGTTGGCCTTTATAACAAGAGGTGTCGCCGTGTCAGGGAGGAACATACAAACTCCGTACAGACAGCACCGGTGGTCAGGTTGGAACTGGGGTCTCTGGTGCTGCGGCACCGTGCCGCCCTGTGTTGTTGTTTTTGCTACGTGGTCCATCTCAGTGTCCTCCACCAACACTGTGTCCTCCACCAACACTGTGTCCTCCACCAACACTGTGTCCTCCACTAACACTGTCCTCCACCAACACTGTGTCCTCCACCAACACTGTGTCCTCCACCAACACTGTGTCCTCCACCAACACTGTGTCCTCCACCAACACTGTCCTCCACTAACACTGTGTCCTCCACCAACACTGTGTCCTCCACCAACACTGTGTCCTCCACTAACACTGTGTCCATGTCCTCCACCAACACTGTGTCCTCCACCAACACTGTGTCCATGTCCTCCACCAACACTGTGTCCTCCACTAACACTGTGTCCATGTCCTCCACCAACACTGTGTCCATGTCCTCCACCAACACTGTGTCCTCCACCAACACTGTGTCCTCCACTAACACTGTGTCCTCCACCAACACTGTGTCCTCCACTAACACTGTCCTCCACCAACACTGTGTCCTCCACTAACACTGTCCTCCAACACTGTCCTCCACTAACACTGTGTCCTCCACTAACACTGTGTCCTCCACCAACACTGTCCTCCACCAACACTGTGTCCTCCACCAACACTGTGTCCTCCACCAACACTGTCCTCCACCAACACTGTCCTCCACTAACACTGTCCTCCACCAACACTGTGTCCTCCACTAACACTGTCCTCCACCACCAACACTGTGTCCTCCACTAACACTGTCCTCCACTAACACTGTCCTCCACTAACACTGTCCTCCGCCAACACTGTGTCCTCCACCAACACTGTGTCCTCCACCAACACTGTGTCCTCCACCAACACTGTGTCCTCCACCAACACTGTCCTCCACCACCAACACTGTGTCCTCCACTAACACTGTCCTCCACTAACACTGTCCTCCACTAACACTGTCCTCCACCAACACTGTCCTCCACCACCAACACTGTCCTCCACCAACACTGTGTCCTCCACTAACACTGTCCTCCACTAACACTGTCCTCCACTAACACTGTCCTCCACCACCAACACTGTGTCCTCCACTAACACTGTCCTCCACCAACACTGTGTCCTCCACCAACACTGTCCTCCACTAACACTGTGTCCTCCACCAACACTGTGTCCTCCACCAACACTGTGTCCTCCACCAACACTGTGTCCTCCACCAACACTGTGTCCTCCACCAACACTGTGTCCTCCACTAACACTGTCCTCCACCAACACTGTGTCCTCCACCAACACTGTGTCCTCCACTAACACTGTCCTCCACTAACACTGTCCTCCACTAACACTGTCCTCCACCAACACTGTGTCCTCCACCAACACTGTGTCCTCCACCAACACTGTGTCCTCCACCAACACTGTGTCCTCCACCAACACTGTGTCCTCCACCAACACTGTGTCCTCCACTAACACTGTCCTCCACCAACACTGTGTCCTCCACCAACACTGTGTCCGTCCTCCACCAACACTGTGTCCTCCACCAACACTGTCCTCCACCACCAACACTGTGTCCTCCACTAACACTGTCCTCCACCACCAACACTGTGTCCTCCACTAACACTGTCCTCCACTAACACTGTCCTCCACTAACACTGTCCTCCGCCAACACTGTGTCCTCCACCAACACTGTGTCCTCCACCAACACTGTGTCCTCCACCAACACTGTGTCCTCCACCAACACTGTCCTCCACCACCAACACTGTGTCCTCCACTAACACTGTCCTCCACTAACACTGTCCTCCACTAACACTGTCCTCCGCCAACACTGTGTCCTCCACCAACACTGTCCTCCACTAACACTGTGTCCTCCACTAACACTGTCCTCCACTAACACTGTCCTCCACCAACACTGTCCTCCACCACCAACACTGTCCTCCACCAACACTGTGTCCTCCACTAACACTGTCCTCCACTAACACTGTCCTCCACTAACACTGTCCTCCACCACCAACACTGTGTCCTCCACTAACACTGTCCTCCACCAACACTGTGTCCTCCACCAACACTGTCCTCCACTAACACTGTGTCCTCCACTAACACTGTGTCCTCCACTAACACTGTCCTCCACTAACACTGTCCTCCACTAACACTGTCCTCCACCACCAACACTGTCCTCCACCACCAACACTGTGTCCTCCACTAACACTGTCCTCCACCAACACTGTGTCCTCCACCACCAACACTGTCCTCCACTAACACTGTGTCCTCCACTAACACTGTCCTCCACTAACACTGTCCTCCACCAACACTGTGTCCTCCACCACCAACACTGTGTCCTCCACTAACACTGTCCTCCACCAACACTGTGTCCTCCACCAACACTGTGTCCTCCACTAACACTGTCCTCCACTAACACTGTCCTCCACCAACACTGTGTTGTTTCTGTCTTTGCAGCTTATCGAATACATGTCAACCAGAGCACTGTGAAAATTCTCCGCAACTTGAACAAGGGATATAAAATACAGGTCCGCGGACTAACAGAGTTAAAGGTGAGGAAAGGAATGATGAGGCTCCGTTAGGCGCTGGTCAGGCCGCATTCGGAGTACCATGAGCAATTTTGGGCCCCATATCTGACAATAGACAATAGACAATAGGTGCAGGAGCATGTCATTCGGCCCTTCGAGCCAGCACCGCCATTCAATGTGATCATGGCTGTTCATCCCCAATCAGTACCCCGTTCCTGCCTTCTCCCCATATTCCCTGACTCCGCTATCTTTAAGGGCCCTATCTTGAAAGCATCCAGAGAACCGGCCTCCACCGCCCTGAGGCAGAGAATTCCACAGACTCACAACTCTCTGGGTGAAAAAGTGTTTCCTCGTCTCCGTTCTAAATGGCTTACCCCTTATTCTTAAACTGTGGCCCCTGGTTCTGGACTCCCCCCAACATTGGGAACATGTTTCCTGCCTCTAGCGTGTCCAAGCCCTTTATAATCTTACATGTTTCAATAAGAACCCCACTCATCCTTCTAAATTCCAGACTATGCAAGCCCAGCCGCTTCATTCTCTCAGCATCTGAGTAGGGATGTGCTGGCTCTGGAGAGGGGGTCCCCAGGTGCGTCTACGTCAATGATCCCAGGAACGAGTGGGTTAGCATATGATGAGCGTTTGATGGCACTGGCCCTGTACTCGCTGGAGTTTAGATGGATGAGGGGGAACCTCATTGAAACTTAAAGAATAGTGAAAGGCTTGGATAGAGTGGGTGTGGAGAGGATGTTTCCACTAGTGGGAGAGTCGAGGACTAGAGGTCATAGCATCAGAATAGAAGGACGTACCTTCAGAAAGGAGATGAGGAGGAATTTCTTTCATGTGGGGGTGGTGAATCTGTGGAACTCATTGCCACAGAAGGCTGTGGAGGCCAAGTCAATGGATGTTTTTAAGGTGGAGGTTGATTAATACGTGTGTCAGGGGTTATGGGGAGAAGTCAGGAGAATGGGGTTGAGAGGGAAAGATAGATCAGCCATGATTGAATGGCGGTTTAGATTTGATGGCCCAAACAGGTGATGGATGGTCAGCGTGGACTTGGTGGGGCAAAGTGCCTGTTTCCATGCATTTTTCTAAACTCTATACCGATGTAATCAAGATTGCTTTATCATTGATAGTGTTTGCACATTATTATGGTTGCTCTAATCCAGGTACTTTATCACATTCCAGGAGTGGGGATCACTCACAATGTCCTAGAGTCTTACAGTGTGGAAACAGGCCCTTTGGCCCAACTTGCCCACACTGGCCAACATGTCCCATCTACACTAGTCCCAGCTACCTGCATTTGGCCCATATCCAAATTCTTAAGGGGTTGGACAGGCTAGATGCAGGAAGATTGTTCCCGATGTTGGGGAAGTCCAGAACAAGGGGTCACAGTTTAAGGATAAGGGGGAAATCTTTTAGGACCGAGATGAGGAAAACTTTTTTCACACAGAGAGTGGTGAATCTCTGGAATTCTCTCCCGCAGAAGGTAGTTGAGGCCAGTTCATTGGCTATATTTAAGAGGGAGTTAGATGTGGCCCTTGTGGCTAAAGGGATCAGGGGGTATGGAGAGAAGGCAGGTACAGGATACTGAGTTAGATGATCAGCCATGATCATATTGAATGGCGGTGCAGGCTCGAAGGGCTGAATGGCCTACTCCTGCACCTATTTTCTATGTTTCTATGTTTCTATCCCTCCAAACCTGTTCTATCCACGTACTTGTATAAATGTTTCTTCAACGTTGGGATAGTCCCAGCCTCGACTACCTCCTGGGGCAGCTTGTTCCATGCACCCACCACCCTTGGTGTGAAAATGTTACCCCTATTAAATCTTTTCCCATTCACCTTAAACCTATGTCCTCTGGTCCTCGATTCCCCTACTCTGGGCAAGAGACTCTGTGCATCTACCTGATCTATTCCTCTCATGATTTTGTACACCGCTATAAGATCACCCCTCATCCTCCTGCGCTCCATGGAATAGAGACCCAGCCTGCTCAACCTCTCCCTATAGCTCACACCCTCTAGTCCTGGCAACATTCTCGTGTATCTTTCCTGAACCCTTTCAAGCTTGACAATATCTTTCCTACAACATCCCCCCTCACCTTAAACCTATGTCCTCTTGACCTCTGGTTCTCAATTCCCCTACTTGAGTTTAGAAAAACAGCGCAGAAACAGGCCCTACGGCCCACCTTTCCATACTACACACTAACGCTATCTTACACACACTGGGGACAATTTACACTTTTACCAAGCCAATTAACCTGCAAACCTGTGCGTCTTTGGAGTGTGGGAGGAAACCGAAGATCTCGGAAAAAACCCACGCGGTCACGGGGAGAACGTACAAACTCCGTACAGACAGCACCCGTAGTTGAGATCGAACCTGGGTCTCCCGCTCTGTAGGGCAGCAACTCTACTGCTGTGCCACCTTGCTGCCCGACTCTGGGCAAGAGACTCTGTGCATCGACCCAAACTATTCCTCTCATGATTTTATATGTCGCTCGTGTTTCTGTTCGGTTTGCTCTGACATCGGTATTGGTCGCCAAAACTAAGAGGAAAATGTTAACCATGTATAAAAATCATGAGAGGAATAGATCGGATAGATGCACAGAATCTCTTGCTCAGAGTAGTTGAATCGAGGACCAGAGGACACAGGTTTAAGGTGAATGGGAAAAGATTCAATTGGAATCTGAGGGGTAACTTTTTCACATAAAAGATGGTGGCTGTATGGAACGAGCTGACAGAGGAGGTAGTTGAGGCTGGGACTATCCCAATGTTTAAGAAACAGTTAGACAGGTACATGGATAGGACAGGTGTGGAGGGATATGGACCAAGCATGGGCAGGTGGGACTAGTGTAGATGGGGCATTGTTGGCCAGTGTGGGCAAGTTTGGCCGAAGGGCCTGTTTCCACACTGTATCACTCTGTGACTCCCTGACTCAATTTGCTTCATATTTCAGGGCAAAGGCATTGAAGAGACATATTGGCTGGTGGGGAAAGACGACTTTACTGATCCTCTCCCTGAGCCTCCAGCAATCAAACCAGGGTAAGCATGTCCCATCAAGGTGAAAAAATTCGGACTCAAAGTGTACAGGATGGTGCTTAAAAGGTGGCAACTCTTGTGCACTGACTGGTTGCAGCCTGCTGTCTTACACTCCTATACTTAGTGTGATTGTGTGGACTGTACAGTAGAATTGTCACTGAACTGAATGCAAAGAAAAATAATTTCACTGTTCTTGGCCACATCGAATCTTACACAGAGATTACGTTCTTGAATAACGGCGCCTATTTCAAAGTGTGCATCAATTAAAAAATATTGTGAGGATGCTGCCAGGGGTATTATTTCAAAAAATGAGCCATTAGTTTATTAAGGATTGGACAGGCTAGATGCAGGAATAATGTTCCCCATGTTGGGGGAGTCCAGAACCAGGGGCCACAGTTTAAGAATAAGGAGTAGGCCGTTTAGGACTGAGATGAGGAAAAACGTTTTCACCCAGAGAGTTGTGTATCCATGGAATTCTCTGCCACAAAAGGCAGTGGAGGCCAATTCACTGGATGTTTCAAGAGAGAGTTAGATATAGCTCCTAGGGCTAAAGGAATCAAGGGATATAGGGGGAAAGCAAGAATGGGGTACTGATTTTAGGATGATCAGCCATGATCATATTGAATGGCAGTGCTGGCTCGAAGGGCGAAATGGCCTACTCCTGGACCTATTGTCTATTTTTATTGTCATGTGTACCGAGGTAGAGTGAAAAGCTTTTGTTGTGTGCTAACCAGTCAGCAGAAAGACAATACAACTCCCCCTCCCATTCCAAATCCGACCTTTCTGTCCTGGGCCTCCTCCATGGCCAGAGTGAATCCCACCGCAAATTGGAGGAGCAGCACCTCATATTTTGCTTGGGTAGTTTACCACCCCAGCGGTATGAACATTGACTTCTCCAATTTCAGGTAGTCCCTGCTTTCTCCCTCCTTCCCCTCCCCTTCCCAGCTCTCCCACAGCCCACTGTCTCCGCCTCTTCCTTTCTTCTTCCCGTCCCCCCCCCCCAACCCCACATTAGTCTGAAGAAGGGCCTCGACCCGAAACTTCATCTATTCCTTCGCTCCATAGATGCTGCCTCACCGCTGAGTTTCTCCAGCATTTTTATACACATGATGACTCGAGCCTTTTACAGTGTACAGATACAAGTGCAAGGGCACAGTTAAAGTCAGATATGTTGCTGTAGGAATAGAGATTTAAGAGTGTGGGGCGATTGTAATATGTGGTTGTAGATCTGATTCTGCAGCTGGCATGCAAATGGTCGCCAGGGTTGGGCGCCATCTTGGGAAGCATCTTCAGCACGTCAAGTCGGCTTTAATATTAATTAAACCATTTATCAAGAATGCACACGTTAACATCAGGTGCCCGTACTTAGGTACAAGTGACAATAACCCACCATTGAACCATTGAAAGCCAATAACCAGGTAAGAGTGTAAGTGGTTGGAGGCAGATATTTAAGGCATTCTCGATTTGTACGGATATCAGAGGTCAGAGGTGAGAAGGCAGGAGAATGGGGTTAGGAGGGAGAGATTCTTCAGCCATGATTGAATGAGTCAAGTCAAGTTTATTTGTCACATACACATACAAGATGTGCAGTGAAATGAAATTGGCAATGCCTGCGGATTGTGCCAAACAACAGAACAGAATAGAACAGAATCAGTATTAACATATTGGAAAAAAATCCCCAGCAATTTTAAAAAGACACAACACAGCAGTAAGTTAGTCCCTGGTGAGATAAGAGATTACAGTCCTAATCAAAGATCTTATATAGGATCTTTGGTCCTAATGGCCTGTGGGAAGAAACTCCTTCTCATCCTCTCTGTTTTCACAGCGTGACAGTGGAGGCGTTTGCCTGACCGTAGCAACTGGAACAGTCCGTTGTTGGGGTGGTAGGGGCCCTTCATTATGTTGCTGGCTCTGGATCTGCACCTCCTGGTGTATAGGTCCTGATGGAGTAGACTTGATCGGCCGAATGGCTTAATTCTCATTAGGGTCATAAGCAATAGGAGTAGAATTAGGCCATTCGGCCCATCAAGCCTACTCCCCCATTCCATCATGGCTGATCTATCTCTCCCTCCCAAACCCATTCACCTGCCTCCCCCATAACCTCTGACACCTGTACTAATCAAGAATCTATCTATCTCTGCCTTAAAAATATCCATAGACTTGGCTTCAGTGGCAAAGAATTCCACAGATTCACCACTCTCTGACAAAATAAATGTCTCCTCATCTCTGTCCCAAAAGATTCTGCTCCTATCACTTCTGAACTCATGATCTTATGATCTTATGGTTGAGTAAGCAGTCTTGGAGGTGACCCATATCTACCAGCCTTGTTCAGTGCTAGTTTAAAGCTACACAGCTCTGTGAACGAGGGAGCGAGGGTCATTCAGCTGTCTTGGAATCACGCCGCTATCTAAATATCTTCCACAGAGTTGAAAGTCATGGGTTGAACCTGGAGGAGCTTGCAGAACACAGAAAGTTAAAAGCAGCACAGACCCCCGTGGTGCAGGTGTAACGGAGGTAGTGTGACGACTGTATCTGTGTGGCTGTGGTGATCTTTGAGTTCTCGCCTTGGTTCCCCTTGCACGTTTTGTGATGTGCTTTTCTTTTCTTTTCTTTGTCTTGGGCTGGCCGGTGTTAAATAATTGCTGTGATGGGACCTTCCCTCTCTTGGCTTCCACCGCTTTACCTTTTAGTTTTAGCTTCGGAGATACAGCTCTGAACTGACCCGCCGTGTCCGCACCGACCAGCGATCGCCCGCACACTAACGCTATCCTTCTTCCTCTTCATATCGCGTCCACACACAAGATTAATTGTTCAGCCAGAGCTGACCACACGTCACGGCATCTGCGTACAATGGTGTCTGTCTTGTAGCTTCTTGTGCGTGGTGGTGGAAAGATTGGTGGAAACCGAACCGCGATGTGAACTCTCTTTCCTTGACCCCAGCTCTACCCTACATGCGAGGGTCAATTTACAATGTTTTACCAAAGCCAATTAATCTATAAACCTGATTAAGAAGGAACTACAGATGCTGGAAAATCGAAGGTAGACAAAAATGCTGGAGAAACTCAGCGGGTGAGGCAGCATCTATGGAGGGAAGGAAATAAGGTCTGAAGAAGGGTCTCGACCGGAAACGTTGCCTATTTCCATCGCTCCATAGATCGCTCCATTTTACCCGCGGATGGGACCTGAAGGGGCTACAAAATGGCGTTGGCAAGTCTTATTAAATCCCAAAGATTTTTATACCTACATTAAAAATAAGTGGGTCACCAGAGAGAAGGTAGGACCATGTAAGGATAAAGGGGGGAATTTAGTTTAGTTTAGAGATACAGTCTGGAAACAGGCCCTTCGGCCCACCGAGTCTGCGATCTCCGCACGTTAACACTATCCTACACACACCAGGGACAATTTACATTTATACCAAGTCAATTAACCTACAAACCTGTACGTCTTTGGAGTGTGGGAGGAAACCGAAGATCTCGGAGAAAATCCACGCTGGTCACAGGGAGTACGTACAAACTCCATAAGGACAGTACCCGTAGTCGGGATCGAACCCGGGTCCCTGGCGCTGTGAGGCAGCAACTCTACCGCTGCGCCACCGTGCCGCCCAAAGCGCCTGGTCTGGGGATGTAGACGAGGAACTGAACCAGCATTTTGTCTCTGTTTACAGCATGGACAGAAGATGGAGGACAGTGAGATCAGGAACTTGAAATCAAGAGTCAATATTTTCTTGTATGAATGGAATAATAAAATTCCCACTGACATCAACAGCGCCACAGATTTGTAAATACAATACTACTAGCTGGTAGAGCTGCCGCCTCACAGCGCCAGAGACAAGGGTTCGATCCTGACCTCGGGTGCTGCCTGTAGGATTTTAAGAAACAAGCATGTAATTTATCCCTTCAGATAAAGCATAAAAAGATCTTTAATCTGATACCTGATTCACTTTCATATCTTCAGTATTAAAAACGTTATGGCCATTTTCATACTCGGAAATTAGCATCTTTTGCTTTTCCATTGACTTAACACAAAAGCTGTGATCGAGGACAGTCAAAAGCCCATAACTTTCTTAAAAATTAAGAGAACTGAATGAAATTTTCAGTTATTATAGATTGAAGCATTCTGAAACAAATATAAAACATCTTTTTTGGATTACCTGAAATTAAAGCAAATAATTAGTTAGTTACCTAATTGTAGCTAATTACAAAATTGGCCGTTGTGACGGAAATAGTAATAAACACCCAGACTGCCTTGAAAATTCAAAAATGTGATATTCTCAAGGTCAGAACTTTCATATTATTGTATTATATGCTGTAAGTCCATAACAGATAGGTAAATAAATTACACTTTCTAGCAAAAGACCAAGTCTTTATGGAGAAGATCAGTTGCTAGCTGGTACATTGGCATATCATAATCAGTAACATCATCATACTCCTCAGATTGTAACCAATAAGCAACTCTGTACACCTTGTTTTTCCTCAACTTTTCCATTTTGGCATTGTAAACTACAAGTTTTTGCTCTTCCAAACCACGCATGACATGCCTTTCTGCCCACTACTTTCCCATTAAGAATGTCCTGTAGATCATCACATTTGGAGTAGTCCAAATTCGGATAATCTTTGCGAATGCTGTCTAAATCAGTCTCTTTTGCTGGGCATTTAGATTGACAATTTTGCATTTCTTCTTTGGAGACATCTGTTTAAAATGTAAAGAAAAAAAAACACCGAACAGCGTTAACAGAAACAAGTTATTATTTGCAGTTTTAGAAAAAAGGTAGAAATGATAAAGTTAAACGCTAAAACAAATAGTAAATACCCAACAAAAAATCCATGTTCATCAGTTTCATCAAATCAATTAAATTCATCTAATCAATTAAATTCATCTAAATTCAATTACTAGATCTAAACATCTATCCATTTCTTTAGAAAAGGCCAAAACATTTAAATAGCCTAGGTATCCAAATAACAAATAACAAACTGATCCCATTCACACAAGAATTCACAATATAACATGATTTTTAAATCTCACTTTGTCATGAATTTATGCCAAATGGAAGGAATTTAATGTTTAATTCGCATAAATTAATCCAGAAACATCCACTCCCAAGATAATCAAAATGATTATTTTTTGCACAATACATCTGACTAAAACTGTACTGTGGGTATCTAGTATGAAAATATTGATCATGGATAGACAATAACACAACATATAGATTATTTAGATGTTCTTATGACATGATTGTGCAAAAAAATAATGAATTTGATTATCTTGAGAGTGGATGTTTCTGGAATGTGATCGATTGGGATGTTGCTGTTGCCATAAATTTTAAGCCCATATCGGCAGGCAAGACATGGCCGATTCGTAAAATGCCTAAATAACATTTTTCGCATCATAGGATTAAAATGAAGCCACACCAAAAAGTCAGATAATATGTTAAATAAACGACATACCTTTTGTTTTGTCCTGATATTGCGATCCGTGATGTTGAAGGCATTTAACTTTAATCCCGCAATGCAATGGTCCAGCAAATAAATAAAAAAACGGGAATGATTTTTCTACATCAGTAAGCAGCCCGAGGAAATCTCTCTCCGACAGCTAATACAAACCTGCATTTTAATCCTGCCCCCTCCCCCCCAAAGTCTCCGGAATCACACGCACAGGCAGTGGCAGATCTGCAGCGCCGCTGATGGTAGGTTTTGTAACAACACTACTGTCTGTGTTTAGTTTTTGTTTTCGAGATACAGGGTGGAAACAGGCCCTTCGGCCCATCGAGTCCGCGCCGACCAGCGATCCCCACACACTAATACTATCCTACACACACTAGGGACAACTTACATTTGTGCCAAGCCAATTAACCTACAAACCTGTACGTCTTTGGAGTGTGGGAGGAAACCGGAAGATCGCGGCGAAAAGCCACGCACGTCGTCGAACCCGGGTCGAACCCGGGTCTCTGGTGCTGTCAGGCAGCAATACTTTAGACTTTAGTTGTTAGAATTTAGAGATACAGCACAGAAATAGGCCCTTCAGCCCTCCCTCCGATTCCACACTGACCAGTGATCGCGCCGTATGCTAGCATTATCGTACACACTAGGGACAATTTACAATTTTTACTAAGTCCAATTAACCTACCGACCCGTACATCTTTGGAGAGGGAGGAAATCGGAGCACCCGAGGGTCACATCCGTTTAGTCTATTGTCATGTGTACTGAGGTACAGTAAAAAGCTTTTGTTGCGTGTTATCCAGTCAGCAGAAAGACAATACTTGATTACAGTCGAGCCATTTACAGTGTACAGATACATGATAAGGGAATAACGTTTAGTGCAAGGTAAAGCCAGCAAAGTCTGACAAGGTTAGACCGAGGGTCACCAATGATGTAGATAGTAGTTCAGCACTGCTCTCTGGTTGTGGTAGGATGGTTCAGTTGCCTGATAACAGGGAGAACGTACACACTCCACACAGACAGCACCCGTGGTCAGGATCGAACCCTGGTCTTTGGCACTGTAGGGCAGTAACTCTACTGTTGTGCCGTTGTGCCACCCTTCCCCTCCACAGACCCTGCCTGACCCGCTGAGTATTTCTGACTCAAGGTCTGAAGAAGGGTCTCGACCTGAAACACCACCTATTCCTTTTCTCCAGAGACGGTGCCTGATCCGCTGACTTATGGGCCTGTTCCACTTGGCAACTGCCGGCGACTGTCGTAGTCCTAGCAGGTCGCCGAAAAACCGGCGACAACCTACGTCATCCTGGCGACAACCTACGACAGCTCCTACATCAGGAGGAGTCAAGCTTCGCTCATTGGCGTTAAACCCACGGTCGGCAACATTTTTTTCAACATGTTGAAAATTTAGCGCCGACCAGAAAGACGCTACGACTTGTTGCGCGACTGAGGAGACTAATCCCAGCGACCACCGGTGAACATGTTTATGAAGGAACTGCAGATGCTGGAATAATCGATGGTAGACAAAACTGCTGGAGAAACTCAGCGGGTGAGGCAGCATTTATGGAGCGAAGGAATAGGTGTAGAAGGGTCTCCATTCGAAACGTCACCTATTCCTTCGCTCCATAGATGCTGCCTCACCCGCTGAGTTTCTCCAGCATTTTTGTCCACCAAGGTCTTCGTGTCCCTGCTTTTTGATTTCTACCCTGTGGTTCTTTGTTGTTACCGACTGCCGAACTTTCTGACTTTCTTGTTTCTCCCCTCCCTCGTTGCTTTCCCTCCACACAGGGAGAACTGGCAAAAGACCGTGACCGAGGAGATAAAGACTCAGTTCCGCAACAAGGTGACCGACAAGCAGAAGGCGTGAGCGGGTGTGCGTGGGATTACAAAGCGTGAGATGAAATCACCTTCATGGTCGAGGCCAAGGGCTTGTTGGAGGAGCTGCAGTGATAACACCCTCACTTTAACCAGATTAAAGCAGATCTCTTTAATTCTGCTCTTCCCAGCACAGCAGAAAGAAACACAGAGCTTCTATTTAAAGGTGGTAAATCCTTCTTAATGTTGTTTCCGGTCCAAGGGTGAAGAAGTCTGACACACTCAGCAGGCTGGTCCCACAAGTCCCCACTGCACGTTAGTTTATGGATTTCACTTCTTTTTCCCAATGCTTGAGAATCGTTGAACGAGGAATGTTAAGCTCCTTTTCCTTGGAGACTTTATAATTGCAATCAGTCGAGGCTGTTGGCTGATGGTGTCATTGTTTCATCTGTTCCAATGAGGAGGAGAGGCCAAAGTGACGAGGTTCCCTGGTTCTTTCACAGGAGGGAGAGAGAGAGAGAGAGGGGGGGAGAGAGAGAGAGGGGGAGGGAATGGGAGCATTAGTCATGGTGAGGCCATGTGGTCACAGCAATGCACCACTCTCTCTCTCTCTCACTCTCAATCTCTCTCTCTCTGTGTCTATCTTCCTCTCACACCCACTCTCAAACTCTCTCTCTCTCACTCTCTGTCTCTCTCTCCTTCTCTCTCTCTCTCTATCTCTCTCTCTCTATCTCTCTCTCTCTCTCTCTCTCTCACTCTCAATCTCTCTCTCTGTGTCTATCTTTCTCTCACACCCACTCTCAAACTCTCTCTCTCACTCTCTGTCTCTATCTCCTTCTCTCTCACTCTCTGTCTCTCTCTCCTTCTCTCTCTCTCTCTATCTATCTCTCTCTCTATCTCTCTATCTCTAGCAGGTTTAACCAAATGGACAGTTCCGTTGTCATGACAACCGTGTTCCTCTGGCTTGCCTGATGGGGACAAAGGCGATTCCAACCAATGATCAGCCTCTCTGATCGCTTGTTGTACCTGCACCCGAGCTCCAGCGTCAAGCTGCACCGGGGATGGGTAGTGTTAGAGTGGTTCACGGCCCCTTCCCTCACCCCACACCATCACCCCCCCCCCCCCCACCACCCCCCCCCCCCCCCCCCCCCCACCAACCCCCCCCCCCCATCTGCAATCCCCCCCCATCTGCAATCCCCCCCCTGGGGATGATGGCCTGATGCGCATTGAGGGTGGTGGGATTGTGCGACGAGGAGAGCCCAGAGGAGAGTGGGAGAGGCCATGTGTCGGCTATGTTGGGCCAGTCCCATGACCACTGGGCAAGGGAGACGAGGTGGGAGACGGTGGGAAGAGGAGAGGTTGGGGGCTGGGAAAGTTGGGCCGAAGGATCTGGGGGGTTGGTCACATTGAATGTCCATTGCTTAGCACCTTCCCGACTCGGGGAAGGTGCCGCGTGAGAGAGACCTACTGAGGAATGGAGCTCACAAAACAAAACGTGTATATATTTATGGTTAATAAATTTCCACCAAAGGTGGGAAAGATTACAATACCATCTGCAGGCTTGTCTTATTTCTTCATACTCATAGAGTGATGCAGCGTGGAAACAGGCCCTTCGGCCCAACATTCCCACACCGACCTGCTTGTCCAAACTACACTAGTTCCCACCTGCCTTCATTTGGCCCATATCCCTCCAAACCTTTCCTTTTCTATCTCCATCTCCATCTCCAGCTCTAGCTCTAACTCTAACTCTAGCTGCAACTGAACCTGTAGCTCTAACTCAAGCTCCATCTCCAGCTCCATCTCCAGCTCCATCTCCAGCTCCATCTCCAGCTCCAGATCCCTCCGGCTCCATCTCCAGCTCCACCTCCATCTGCAGCTCTAGTTCCATCTCCAGGTCCATCTCCAGCTCTTAACAGAGGGTGAAGACATTGGGGAAACTCAGCGGGTGCAGCAGCATCTATGGAGCGAAGGAAATAGGCGACGTTTCGGGCCGAAACCCTTCTTCAGACTGTTGATCTACCTCGACAAACTGGTATTTCAGCACCAAAATACTATCCTGGAAACTTTCCAATCAGACTTCAGGGCCAACCACAACACAGAGTCTGCCTTGTTGAAGGTACATAATGACCTGGAGCTGCCGTTGGATTCATACTGGAGCATTCACGATGCTGAGAAAGTCATGGATAGCACGTACAGCGAGTTGGTCACACCGCAGGTAAAAGGTAAGAGGACAGAAAGGGAACGGGTGGCCAATAGCCAGCAAAGCAGTAGGCAGGTAGTGCAGGAGTCCCCTGCGGTAATCTCCCTCCTAAACAGGTATACCATTTTGGATACTGTTGAGGGAGATGGCCCATCAGGGGAAGGCAGCAGCAGCCAAGTTCATGGCACCATGTGTGGCTCTGCGGCACAGGAGGGGGGGAAAAAGAGTGGAAGGGCAATAGTAATAGGGGATTCAATTGTAAGGAGAATAGATAGGCGTTTCTGCGGCCGCAAACGAGACTCCAGGATGGTATGTTGCCTCCCTGGTGCAAGGGTCAGGGATGTCACTGAACGGCTGCAGAACATTCTGGAGGGGGAGGGTGAACAGCCAGTTGTCGTGGTGCATATTGGCACCAACGATATAGGTAAAAAAAGGGATGAGGTCCTACAAGATGAATTTAGGGAGCTAGGAAATAAACTTAAAAGTAGGACCTCAAAGGTAATAATCTCTGGATCACTACCAGTACCGCGGGCCAGTCAGAGTAGAAATAGGAGGATATTGCAGATGAATACGTGGCTTGAAAAATGGTGCAAGGGGGAGGGATTCAAATTTTTAGGGCATTGGAACCAGTTCTGGGGGAGGTGGGACCAGTACAAACAGGACGGTCTGCACCTGGGCTGGAATGGAACCAATGTCTTTGGGGGAGTGTTTGCTAGTGCTGTCAGGGAGGATTTAAACTAATGTGGCAGGCGGATGGGTGCAAGAGCAGAGAGACAGAGGGGTGTAAAATGAGGGTGGAAGCAATAGGTAGCAAGGTGAAAAGTAAAAGTGGCAGGCAGACAAATCCAGGGCAAAAGTGGTAAGAGTGTTGTAAAAACAAGCCTGAAGGCTTTGTGTCTCAAGGCAAGGAGCATTTGTAATAAGGTGGATGAGTTGAATTGCAGATAGTTATTAATGAATATGATATAGTTGGGGTCACGGAGACATGGCTCCAGGGTGACCAAGGCTGGGAGCTGAACATCCAGGGATATTCAATATTCAGGAGGGATAGACAGAAAGGGAAAGGAGGTGGGGTAGCGTTGCTGATTAGAGAGGAGATTAACGCAATGGAAAGGAAGGACATTAGTTTGGAGGATGTGGAATCGGTATGGGTAGAGCTGCGAAACACTAAGGGGCTGAAAACGCTGGTGGGTGTTGTGTACAGGCCACCTAACAGTAGTAGTGAAGTTGGGGATGGCATCAAACAGGAAATTAGAAATGCGTGCAACAAAGGTAAAACAGTTATAATGGGTGACGTCAATCTACATATAGATTGGGTGAATCAAATTGGCAAGGGTGCTGAGGAAGAGGATTTGCATCTAAATTTGTCAAAGACTGTCTGTATGTTTTTCTCCAAAAAGGCAAGTACAGATGCAGATCCGGATGCGTTTGTTCATGGAATTGTAAAGGAGTTTAAATATTTAGGAATCGTGATTGACTCACAGCTCGGTTTTAAACAACAGGTAAAAAGAACAGTGAATTTAATTAAATTTAATTTGTCCAATTTTAGATATATTAGGAATAATTTAACTACTGATTTGGCTAAATTATATTTTAATGCTATGATTATGCCATACATGACCTACGGTATAACGACTTGGTCATTGGCATGTAAGTCCACGATAAAGCCTGTTGAAATTGCTTACAAACAAGCCTTAAAAACTCTTGATAAAAAGCCCAGAATGTACCATCACTGCAGCATCCTTAAAACATTTGATCTGCTGAGCTGGGAAAATGTAATAAATTATTCAGACTCAATTTTAGTTTATAAAATCATCCATGGACTAGCCCCACCTCCGTTAAAAGAATTTATAAAGAAGAACATAAATAGGTCGACAAGAGCAGCATCCAGGGGTGATTGTGTTGTCCCGTTTAAGAAAAGTGTATTTAGCCGGACAGTATTTTCCTATAGAGCGTCGCATACCTGGAACGCGATCCCCTGCTTCATACGGGATCTGCCAACCATCACCACATTTACAAAACAACTCAGAAAATGGTTACTGGAAAATCAAACCTGTATTCATAATCAACCGCAATATAATCATCCGGCAGTCTTTTATTGTTACTTTTTAACTTTATTGTCTGTTTTGTTATAGAAACATAGAAACATAGAAACATAGAAATTAGGTGCAGGAGTAGGCCATTCGGCCCTTCGAGCCTGCACCGCCATTCAATATGATCATGGCTGATCATCCAACTCAGTATCCCGTACCTGCCTTCTCTCCATACCCTCTGATCCCCTTAGCCACCAGGGCCACATCTAACTCCCTCTTAAATATAGCCAATGAACTGGCCTCGACTACCCTCTGTGGCAGGGAGTTCCAGAGATTCACCACTCTCTGTGTGAAAAAAGTTCTTCTCATCTCGGTTTTAAAGGATTTCCCCCTTATCCTTAAGCTGTGACCCCTTGTCCTGGACTTCCCCAACATCGGGAGCAATCTTCCTGCATCTAGCCTGTCCAACCCCTTAAGAATTTTGTAAGTTTCTATAAGATCCCCTCTCAATCTCCTAAATTCTAGAGAGTATAAACCGTCTATCCAGTCTTTCTTCATAAGACAGTCCTGACATCCCAGGAATCAGTCTGGTGAACCTTCTCTGCACTCCCTCTATGGCAATAATGTCCTTCCTCAGATTTGGAGACCAAAACTGTACGCAATACTCCAGGTGTGGTCTCACCAAGACCCTGTACAACTGCAGTAGAACCTCCCTGCTCCTATACTCAAATCCTTTTGCTATGAAAGCTAACATACCATTCACTTTCTTCACTGCCTGCTGCACCTGCATGCCCACTTTCAATGACTGGTGTACCATGACACCCAGGTCTCGCTGCATCTCCCCTTTTCCTAGTCGGCCACCATTTAGATAATAGTCTGCTTTCCTGCTTTTGCCACCAAAATGGATAACCTCACATTTATCCACATTATACTGCATCTGCCAAACATTTGCCCACTCACCCAGCCTATCCAAGTCACCTTGCAGTCTCCTAGCATCCTCCTCACAGCTAACACTGCCCCCCAGCTTAGTGTCATCCGCAAACTTGGAGATATTGCCTTCAATTCCCTCATCCAGATCATTAATATATATTGTAAATAGCTGGGGTCCCAGCACTGAGCCTTGCGGTACCCCACTAGTCACTGCCTGCCATTGTGAAAAGGACCCGTTTACTCCTACTCTTTGCAGTTATGTTTTTTGTTTGTCTTTTGTTTTGTTTTGATTCTTTTCTTATGGATTGAATGTGTTGTGATGTGTTAACCTGGTTTACCAGAGGGACTACAGATGGAAATTAGCCTATAGCTATAATCTTGCGTTTTGCATGCAAATGTTTATAAATATGCACTGTCCTTAATAAAAACATCTAAAAAAAAAAAAAAAAATTGTATGCGGGATAGTTTTCTAAACCAACATGTAGAGGAACCAACGAGAGAGCAGGCTATTCTAGACTGGGTATTGTGTGATGAATACACAGACGAGCACAGACGAGCGGACAGCATCGCCACAAACAGAACACGCTTTTTTAAGAGCTTCTACCCTGCCACAGTGAGATTCTTGGCCAAAACAAAATGAACTGATGTCCTGACCTACCTCATAGCATATCATATTATATCATATTATATTGTCTCCTGGGCCTGTGCAATTTACAATGCAATCGACACTTTTATAATAGGGTTTGTGCAAGTTACAATGCTCTCACTTCCCCCTTTATATAGGGTTTTAGGCACTTTCTTTTCTATTTCTAGAGAAGTATATGTTTTTATAGATTATGTGTCTTTCTGTGTGTCTTTTTAATTTATAACCATATAACCATATAACAATTACATCACGGAAACAGGCCATCTCGGCCCTACAAGTCCGTGCCGAACAACTTTTTCCCCTTAGTCCCACCTGCCTGCACTCATACCATAACCCTCCATTCCCTTCTCATCCATATGCCTATCCAATTTATTTTTAAATGATACCAACGAACCTGCCGCCACCGCTTCCACTGGAAGCTCATTCCACACCGCTACCACTCTCTGAGTAAAGAAGTTCCCCCTCTTGTTACCCCTAAACTTCTGTCCCTTAATTCTGAAGTCATGTCCTCTTGTTTGAATCTTCCCTATTCTCAAAGGGAAAAGCTGGATCACATCAACTCTGTCTATCCCTCTCATCATTTTAAAGACCTCTATCAAGTCCCCCCTTAACCTTCTGCGCTCCAGAGAATAAAAACCTAACTTATTCAACCTATCTCTGTAACTTAGTTGTTGAAACCAAGGCAACATTCTAGTAAATCTCCTCTGTACTCTCTCTATTTTGTTGACATCCTTCCTATAATTGGGCGACCAAAATTGTACACCATACTCCAGATTTGGTCTCACCAATGCCTTGTACAATTTTAACATTACATCCCAGCTTCTATACTCAATGCTCTGATTTATAAAGGCTAGCATACCAAAAGCTTTCTTTACCACCCTATCTATATGAGATTCCACCTTCAAGGAACTATGCACGGTTATTCCCAGATCCCTCTGTTCAACTGTATTCTTCAATTCCCTACCATTTATCATGTACGTCCTATTTTGATTTGTCCTGCCAAGGTGTAACACCTCACATTTATCAGCATTAAACTCCATCTGCCATCTTTCAGCCCATTTTTCCAAATGGCCTAAATCACTCTGTAGACTTTGGAAATCCTCTTCATTATCCACAACACCCCCTATCTTGGTATCATCTGCATACTTACTAATCCAATTTACCACCCCTTCATCCAGATCATTGATGTACATGACAAACAACAAAGGACCCAACACAGATCCCTGAGGCACCCCACTAGTCACCTGCCTCCAACCCGACAAACAGCCATCCACCATTACCCTCTGGCTTCTCCCATTCAGCCACTGCTGAATCCATCTTGCTATTCCTGCATTTATACCCAACAGTTTAACCTTCTTAACCAACCTTCCATGAGGAACCTTGTCAAAGGCCTTACTAAAGTCCATATAGACAACATCCACTGCTTTACCCTCGTCAATTTCCCTAGTAACCTCTTCAAAAAATTCAAGAAGATTAGTCAAACATGACCTTCCAGGCACAAATCCATGTTGACTGTTCCTAATCAGACCCTGTTTATCCAGATGCTTATATATATTATCTCTAAGTATCTTTTCCATTAATTTGCCCACCACTGAAGTCAAACTAACAGGTCTATAATTGCTAGGTTTACTCTTAGAACCCTTTTTAAACAATGGAACAACATGCGCAGTACGCCAATCCTCGGGGACTATTCCCGTTTCTAATGACATTTGAAATGTTTCTGTCATAGCCCCGGCTATTTCTACACTAACTTCCCTCAATGTCCTAGGGAATATCCTGTCAGGTCCTGGAGACTTATCCACTTTTATATTTTTCAAAAGTGTCAGTACTTCTTTTACTTTGAAACTCATAGTATCCATAACTACTCTAAAGTAAAGTAAAGTAGCCTTTATTGTCATTCAGACCTTGCGGTCTGAACGAAATTTTGTTGCCTTGCAGTCCTACATATAGTAACAAATGGCAAAAACACACACAAAAAACACAAATTAACATCCACCACAGTGAGGTGAATACTCCTCACTGTGATGGAAGGCAAAAGTCTTCAGTCTATGTCTCTTCCCTTCTTATTCTCCCTCTACTCGTTTCCCTTACCTCACATAATTCAATATCCTTCTCCTTGGTGAATACCGAAGAAAAGAAATTGTTCAATATCTCCCCCATCTCTTTTGGCTCTGCAGATAGCTGCCCACTCTGTTTCTCCAATGGACCAATTTTATCCCTCGTTAACCTTTTGCTATTAATATAGCTGTAGAAACCCTTTGGATTTACTTTCACCTTACTTGCCAAAGCAACCTCATATCTTCTTTTAGCTTTTCTAATTTCTTTCTTAAGATTCTTTTTACATTCCTTATACTCCACAAGCACCTCATTTACTTCATGCTGCCTATAATTATTGTAGATCTCCCTCTTTTTCCGAACAAGATGTCCAATTTCCCTTGAAAACCAGGGCTCTTTCCAATTTTTACTGTTTCCTTTCAACCGAACAGGAACATAAAGATTCTGTACTCTTAAAATTTCCCCTTTAAATGTCCACCATTTCTCTTCTACATCTTTCCCATAAAACAAAATGTCCCAGTCCACTCCTTTTAAATCATCTCGCATCTCATCAAAGTTTCTCCAATCAAAAATCTCAACCCTAGGTCCAGTTCTGACCTTCTCCATAATTATATTGAAACTAATGGTATTGTGATCACTGGACCCGAAGTGCTCCCCAACGCATACCTCTGCCACCTGTCCCGTCTCATTTCCAAACAGGAGGTCCAGCACTGCCCCTCCTCTAGTAGGTACCTCTATGTATTGCTGCAAAAAACTATCCTGCACACATTTTACAAACTCCAAACCATCCAGCCATTTACAGAATGTGTTTCCCAGTCTATGTGTGGAAAGTTGAAATCTCCCACAATCACTACCTTGTGCTTACTACTAATATCTGCTATCTCCTTACATATTTGCTCTTCCAATTCTCGTTCCCCATTTGGCGGTCTATAATACACCCCTATAAGTGTTGCTACACCTTTCCCACTTCTCAGTTCCACCCAAATAGCCTCCCTAGATGAGCCCTCCAATCTATCCTGCCAAAGCACTGCTGTAATATCCTCCCTGACTAGCAATGCAACACCTCCACCTCTTGCCCCTCCAATTTGACTTGACTTGACTCTCTGAACAACCGCACAAGAGTTCCTATGTGTGTAAGCACAAATGGCCTTTGAAGAAGGGTAGAGTTAGCAGTCACAAATAGTAGCCCGGATGTAGGGTGTAAGTTGCAGCAGGAGTTAAAACTGGCATGTAACACAGGTAATGCCACTGTGGTGATGGGGGATTTCAATATGCAGGTAGATTGGGAAAATCAGGTTGGTTCAGGACCCCAAGAAAGAGAGTTTGTAGAATGCCTCCGAGATGGATTCTTAGAGCAGCTTGTAATGGAGCCGACCAGAGAAAAGGCAATTCTGGATTTAGTGTTGTCCAATGAACCAGATATGATAAGAGAACTCGAGGTAAAGGAACCGCTTGGAGGTAGTGATCATAATATGCTTATTATCTGCAATTTGAGAAGGAGAAGGTTAAATCGGAAGTGTCAGTGATGCAGTTGAACAAAGTAGCAATGTTACAAAATTTTGAGATTTAAAAAATCAAGTCTGTAATTTATCCCATCAGATAAAGCATAACAAGAAGATTATTTTGACACCTAATTCACTTTCATATCTCAAGTATTTAAAAAGTTATGGCCATTTTCATACTCGGAAATTAGCATCTTGTTCCCTATTGATTTTCTATGGACATAACAAAAAAGCTGTGATCGTGGACAGTCAAAAGCCCATAACCTTCTTAAAAATTAAGAGAACTGAATGAAATTTTCAGTTATCATAGATTGAACCATTCTGAAACAAATATAAAATAATCTTACTTGGATGACCTGAAATTAAAGCATATAATTAGTTAGTTACCCAAGTGTAGCTGATTTCAAACTTCAATTACTAGATCTAAACATCTATCCATTTCTTAATAAATGATTAACATTTTTAAATAGCCTAAGTGTCCAAATAATATTCATAAATAATTCACAATAAAACATGATTTTTAAATCTCATTTACATTAATTTATAGGCCAAATGGAAGGAATTTAGTGTTCAATTACTGTAAATTAAAGTCCATTTAAATCAGCTTTCTAGTGGGATCCTGTGAACGCGCTGGTTTAGAACGTTCACATTGCGCTAGATTTGTGCCTCAAATGCCCAGAAAAATACTGCGGGATATAATGGGCCCAAAATGAGCTACTCGCAATATTAAACTTTGTATAAAGGGATCTTAAGAAGCCCTTTTTAATGTAAAAATAAGCAGCATACCTTCTATTATTTGCTCTATGAGACCCTGACAGCTGCCGGTGGTCGCGGGTTTAGAGATTGATTTTTAAACTACTATAACTATTATACGAGGCCTTTAAAACTAATAATAGCTTTTGCGACGGGGTCTTCCAGCGATTTTTCATTAATAATTAACTAGGCTGAACATCTTCGATTTGAACAGCCTAGAGAAAATCGCGTTTTCTACCCGCCCCCCCTCTAAACGGCGCCAAAATCGCGCACACCCGCAGCGACAGATTTTCAGCGACGCTTCAGGTAGGCTTTGCAACATACCTAAACAAAGGGGACTATGAAGGCATGAGGGAGGAGCTGGCCAAAGTAGACTGGAAAGGGATCCTAGCAGGAATGACGGTGGAACAGCAATGGCAGGAATTTCTGGGCATAATCCGGAAGACGCAGGATCATTTCATTCCAAAAAGGAAGAAAGATTCTAAGGGGAGTAGGAGACAACCATGGCTGACAAGAGAAATCAGGGATAGAATAAAACTGAAAGAAAAGATGTATAACACAGCAAAGAGTAGCCGGAAGCCAGAGGATTGGGAAACTTTCATATGACAACAGAAGGAAACAAAACGGGCAACACGGGCTGAAAAGATGAAGTATGAAGGGAAGCTGGCCAGGAATATAAAGAAGGACAGTAAAAGCTTCTTTAGATATGTTAAGGGAAAAAGAGTAGCAAAGTCAAATGTGGGTCCCTTGAAGACAGGCACGGGTGAAATTATTATGGGCTACAAGGAAATGGCAGAAGAGTTGAAGAGGTACTTCGGATCTGTCTTCACTAAGGAAGACACAAACAATCTCCCAGATGTACTGGAGGACAGAGGATCTAAGGGGGTAGAGGAACTGAAAGAAATTTTCATTAGGCGAGAAATAGTATTGGGTAGGCTAATGGGACTGAAGGATAATAAATCCCCTGAACCTGATGGTCTGCATTCCAGGGTCCTCAGGGAGGTGGCTCTAGAAATAGGGGACGCATTGGTGATCATTTTCCAATGTTCAATAGATTCAGGATCAGTTCCTGTGGATTGGAGGATAGGTAATGTTATCCCACTTTTCAAGTAAGGAGCGAGAGAGAAAACGGGGAATTGCAGACCAGTTAGCCTGACTTCGGTGGTGAGAAAGATGCTGGAGTCAATTATTAAAGATGTAATAATGGGGCATTTGGATAGGAGTAAAAGGATTAATCCACGTCAACATGGTTTTATGAAAGGGAAATCATGCTTGACTAATCTTCTGGAATTGTTTGAGGATGTGACAAGTAAAATGGATGAAGGGGTGCCAATGGATGTAGGGTATCTAGACTTTCAGAAAGCATTTGATAAGGTCCCGCACGGGAGACTGGTGACTAAAATTAGAGCACATGGTATTGGGGGTAGGGTGCTGACGGATAGAAAATTGCTTGGCAGACAGGAAGCAAAGAGTAGGAGTGAACGGGTCCTTTTCAGAATGGCAGGCAGTGGCGAGTGGAGTCCCGCAAGGCTCGGTGTTGGGGCCGCAACTGTTTACCATATATATTAATGATTTGGAAGAGGGAATTAGGAGCAACACTAGCAAGTTTGTGGATGACAAAAAGCTGGGTGGCAGTGTGAACTGTGAAGAGAATGTTAGGAGGTTGCAGAGTGACCTGGACAGGTTGAGTGATTGGGCAGATGCGTGGCAGATGCAGTATAATATAGATGAATGTGAGGTTACCCACTTTGGCAGCAAAAACAAGGGGGCAGATTATTATCTCAATGGGGTTAGGTTAGGTAAGGGGGAGGTACAGCGAGACATGGGCGTCCTTGTGCGCCGGTCACTGAAATTTAGCTTACAGGTACAGCAGGCAGTGAAGAAAGCTAATGGAATGTTCATAACAAGAGGATTTCAGTTTAGGAGTAAAGAGGTTCTTCTGCAGTTGTATAGAATTAGAGAATTAGAATTAGAAATAATTTAATTGCCAAACAACCAAGGTCGGTGGTATTTGGGTTGCCAGCAGCGGTACAATAATAAAGAACTACAACCACAATAAAAAATTTACACAAACATCCACCACAGCATTCATCACTGTGGTGGAAGGCACAGAGCTTGGCCAGTCCTCCTCCATTTTCCCCCGTGGTCGGGACCACCACCCTCCACAGCCGTTGCTGCGGACGTCCAGATGGTAAGGGACAAAGTCAAAGTCAAGGTGAGTCCAGGATCGGCTCTTCCCAATCAGAGACCGCGGCTTCAGGCTGGTGTAGGCCGCAGGCCGGCGGTCAAAGTTTTAAAGTACCTGCCGTGCCGCAGCCGGAAGCACCGCAGTCTGCAGGGCCGGCGGTCGAAGCTCCCCTCCTGGGGTGATGATAAGTCCATACCGCACCCGCGGTAGAAGACGGCCGCGGGCCGGCGGTGGAAGCTTCTTCTTCCACCCGGGTCCCCAACGTGAGATCCCGGGCTGTAGACGCCGCACCAGCTGGAGTTCTGCAGACTGCGGCTTCAGGCTGCCGGCTGCCGCGGGCCAGCGTAACGGAGCGCTCCCCTCCAGCGAGGGCTCGCCCGCTCCGCGCCGAGAGTCCACGCTGCGCCCGCCGCTGAAGCTCCGGGCGCGTCTCCGGGAAAGTCGGTGCCGATCTTTGCTGTTAGGCCACGGGGGAGGCGACCTGAAAAAGTCGCCTCCCCATGGAAGAGGCGGCCGAAACGGTTTCCCCCTTACCCCCCCACACCCCCCCCCCCACACATAACACACAAAGAAACATTCAAAACACACTTTTAAACATACTAAAAAAATAAAAAAAGTTGAAAAAAGACGGACACACTGCCGACAGGCTGCTGCCAGTGCAGCGCCCCCTACCTGTAGTCTTGTGTACAGTTTTGGTCTCCTAATTTGAGGAAGGACATCCTTGTGATTGAAGCGATGGGGGGGGGGCGCCATCCTGTGCGGTATGGCTGCCCAACCTGCAGCTGTTGGTTTTTCACACTTTTTTTATTTTAGGGAGTTTTAGTGTTTTGTTTTTGGAGCTATAGTCTTTTTATGTGGGGGGTGGGGGTGAGGGGAAAACTGCTTTTCAGGGTCCCTACCTGGTCAGAGAGGCAGCTTTTCTCCGGGCTGCAATTTCGACCCGTCCTCGCGGCCTCCCAGCGGGCCTGGAGCGGCGTTTCCTGAGGGGACCGCCCAGAACCACGGCTTTGGCGGGAGCACAGCGCTGGAGCGCTATCGCGGAGCGGAGCGGGCGATGCCTTGCCCGGGTCGCCGCGCTGGAGCTCTGGTGAGCTGAAGACCGCCGAGAAAAACATTGTGGAGCTGCGGGTCTGTGGAGCGGCCATTTGCGGGCGGCGGCGCTGACTTTAAACATCGGGAGCCTGGGATCTCTCGATGAGATCGCCAGTGGTGGAGCTCCAACCGGCGCGACCTTGTTGGCTTCGGAAGCTGCGGTCTCCGATAAGGGAAGCGGCCGTTCCAGGGTTCCCAAGCCGCTGAGAGGATTCTCCCGACGCTGGAGCACCATCACCCGGCGAGAACGGCCTGGAACATCGGGCCTCCGTAAAGGCAACTGTGGAGGCCTCAATAGGCCCGATTATGGGTGGACATGGGATGGGACTGGACTTTGTACCTTCCCTCATAATGGGAACCATTGTGGGGGGATGTTTTTATGTTTAAATTTCTTTATTACTGTTATGTCTGTATTCTTTCTTTATTTGCTGCATTGGCAAGAAGTATTTCACTACACATAGGTGTATGTGACCAATAAAATAACCTTTGAACCTTTGAACCTTTGAAGCAGTGCAGCATAGGTTCACAAGATTGATCCCTAGGATGGCGGGACTGTCGTATGAGGAAAGATTGAAATGACTAGGCTTGTATTCACTGGAGATTAGAAGGATGAGAGGGATCTTAGAGAAACATATACAATTATAAAAGGACTGGTCAAGCTAGATGCAGGAAAAATGTTCCCAATGTTGGGCGAGTCCAGAACCAGGGGCTACACAGTTTTAGAATAAAGGTGATAAGTCTTAGAATAAGAGGGAGTTAGATATAGCTCTAGGGGCTAGTGGAGTCAAGGGATATGGGGAGAAGGCAGGCATGGGTTATTGATAGGGGATGATCAGCCATGATCACAATGAATGGCGGTGCTGGCTCGAAGGTCCGAATGGCCTCCTCCTGCACCTATTGTCTATGTTTCTATATTTCTATAACAACTACTGCCCCAGGTGGATATCATGATGTAGTGCAGCAAACATTGATTGGCTACTGGTGGGCGAAGGGTAAATGTGGTAATTGGCTTGATTGAAGCTGATTAGAAAATTGTCAGCTGCTGTGTATAAAAGGGGAGTTAAGGCAGTGTCTGAGTAAAGCAGTGGTCCTGGGCTGTGGATGGGAGCAGAGGTCCTGGGCTGTGGATGGGAGCAGAGGTCCTGGGCTGTGGATGGGAGCAGAGGTCCTGGGCTGTGGATGGGAGCAGAGGTCCTGGGCTGTGGATGGGAGCAGAGGTCCTGGGCTGTGGATGGGAGCAGAGGTCCTGGGCTGTGGATGGGAGCAGAGGTCCTGGGCTGTGGATGGGAGCAGAGGTCCTGGGCTGTGGATGGGAGCAGAGGTCCTGGGCTGTGGATGGGAGCAGAGGTCCTGGGCTGTGGATGGGAGCAGAGGTCCTGGGCTGTGGATGGGAGCAGAGGTCCTGGGCTGTGGATGGGAGCAGAGGTCTTGGGCTGTTGTGAGGAGCAGTGGTCCTGGGCTGTGGGTGGGAGCAGAGCTCAGGGTATGGACAGGGAGTCTCCCCTTGTGTCTGATGTGGATCTACATCTCCAGGGCATGAGGTAGGTGAGAACACTATTGCGCTCTACTACACTGTGTTTGCTTCTTTGATTAATTGTGCTGAATTTTCCTTATAATTGTTGTCATTTGAAGTGTCCAGGGCTTTTAATGATGATTTATTCCTGGTGCAACTGGAATTGTGCTGTTTCTGTGCTGTATCTCAGAACTAAAAGGATGTTTCTACTAGTGGGAGAGTCTCGAACCAGAGGGCACAGTGTCGGAATAAAAGGATTTATCTTTACTAAAGCAATGATACCTTAAACTTATCACAACTGAAATTGAATCTGGCTGATGTAAATATAGAAACAAAGACCTGTAGATGCTGGTTTATACCAAAGATAAACACATTGCTGGAGTAACTCAGTGGGTCAGGCAACATCTCTGGACAAACAAGAGATTTGGGAATGGAACAGAAGGGTTCTTACCCAAAAATCAACAATTCCTTCTCATCCAGAGATGCTGCCTGACCTCCATCGCAGGGGACAGACTCCTGACCTGCTGAGTTACTCCAGGACTCTGTTGATCAGTGATAATTGTTAATGATTGAAGCAGTGTGGAACAAGGAGCTGGAACAGATGCAGGGATGATGTAGAATATTGGGTTGAAGGGACCTGAGGGGACATTCTTGGAACAATAAGTCTGCTATAAGTGGCAGGCAGTGACTAGTGGGGTACCGCAAGGCTCAGTGCTGGGACCCCAGCTATTTACAATATATATTAATGATTTGGACGAGGGAATTGAAGGCAACATCTCCAAGTTTGTGGGTGACACTAAGCTGGGGGGCAGTGTTAGCTGTGAGGAGGATGCAAGGTGACTTGGATAGGCTGGGTGAGTGGGCAAATGCATGGCAGATGCAGATGCAGTATAATGTGGATAAATGTGAGGTTATCCACTTTGGTGGCCAAAACAGGAAAGTAGACTATTATCTGAATGGTGGCCGATTAGGAAAAGGGGAGATGCAATGAGACCTGGGTGCCTGCCTAAATGACTACCGCCCTGCCCCAATAATAATGAAGTGTTTTGAACGCTTGGTGAAACCCCACATTACTGTCAGCCTCCCCTCATTGTTAGACCCCCTCCAGTTTGTCTATCGCCCCAACCGTTCTACAGAGGATGCCATCTCTACCAAGCTGCACACAGTACTCACGCATCTGGAAAACAAAAACGTATACGCCAGAATCCTGTACATTGACTTCAGCTCAGCGTTTAACACCATCATCCCACAGAGACTTGTGGAGAAACTAACCCTGCTGGGCCTCAACACCACCCTGTGTCACTGGATCTTGGAATTTCTGACAGAGAGACCGCAGTCAGTCCGTGTTGGCAAGAAAACTTCAGGCTCGATCACGCTGAGCACCGGCTCCCCTCAAGGCTGTGTGCTCAGCCCGCTGTTGTTCACACTGCTCACACATGACTGTGCTGCCAGATTCAGAGACAATAAGATCATAAAATTTGCGGATGACACAACAGTGGTGGGATTCATCAGCGGAGATGACGAATCAATGTACAGGGAGGAAGTAAAACAAGTAGTGGACTGGTGCGGTAAAAATAATCTAGAATTAAATGTCGACAAAACGAAGGAGATGGTTGTCGACTTCAGGAGGGCGCAGCCAAAGCATACACCCCTCAACATCAGTGGCACTACAGTGGAGAGAGTGGAGAGCATAAAGTTCCTCAGTGTGCAAATTACAGACAGTCTCACCTGTTCTAGGAACACCACTGGGATTGTCAAACGGGCCCATCAGCGACTGCACTTCCTGAGGAAACTCAAACAGGCCTCACTCCTCACCAACATCCTCAGGACTTTCTACAGGGGCACGGTGGAGTCTGTACTCGCGTACTGCATAAATACGTGGTACTCCACCTGCAACTGCTCGGACAGGAAGGCTCTGCAGAGGGTAGTGAGGGGAGCAGAGAGGATCATTGGCGTCTCCCTACCCTCGGTACAAGAACTGTTCCAGAGCCGCTGTCTAAAACAAGCTCAGAGAATTGCTAAGGACAAACTGCACCCCCTCCACATACACCTGGATCTCCTGCCATCAGGCAAGAGATATCGAAGCATCAAAGCCCGGACTACAAGACTGCTAAACAGCTTCCTGCCACAGGCTAAACAGTCACTCTGTACTCACAGTCACTTGATTCTGCGGCTGGCACGGACACTTTAATAACTGGCATTGGCCACTCAAATCAGCTGCCCCGGACATTTTTTATGATTGGGTTTTATTGTATTTTAACGTTGTGTTTTACCTGCTTTTAACTATTTATACTGTTCCATCAGGGACTGGATGTTTTTAGTGTTATTATGTGTGAAATGTTTTAAATTTCATGTGCGATGCTCCGCTATTCCCTGGGAAACGTCTTTTCATTTTGCACTGTACAACTGTTGCTTGCAAGATGACAATAAAGGTTGATTGATTGATTGAATGGTACACCAGTCATTGAAAGCAGGCATGCAGGTGCAGCAGGCAGTGAAGAAAGCGAATGGTATATTAGCATTCATAGCAAAAGGATTTGAGTATAGGAGCAGTTGTACAGGGTCTTGCCGAGACCACACCTGGAGTATTGCGTACAGTTTTGGTCTCCAAATCTGAGAAAGGACATTCTTGCCATAGAGGGAGTGCAGAGAAGGTTCACCAAACTGATTCCTGGGATGTCAGGACTTTCATATGAAGAAAGACTGGATTGACTCGCTTGTACACGCTAGAATTTAAAAGATTGAGGGGGGATCTTATAGAAACTTACAAAATTCTTAGGGGTTGGACAGGCTAGATGCAGGAAGATTGTTCACGATGTTGGGGAAGTCCAGGACAAGGGGTCACAGCATAAGGATAGAGGGGAAATCCTTTAGGACCGAGATGAGAAAAACATTTTTCACACAGAGAGTGGTGAATCTGTGGAACTCTCTGACACAGAAGGTAGTTGAGGCCAGTTCATTGGCTATATTTAAGAGGGAGTTAGATGTGGCCCTTGTGGCTAAAGGGATCAGGGGGTATAGAGAGAAGGCAGGTACGGGATACTGAGTTGGATGATCAGCCATGATCATATCAAATGACGGTGCTGGCTCGAAGGGCCGAATGGCCTACTCCTGCACCTATTTTCTATGTTTCTATGTAAGGATTTATGAAATTCCTCAAAGAAATGTGTGGTGTAAGGATGTATGAAATTCCCCAAAGAGCTGATCCAATCTGCCTCCAATGTTTGGAGACACTGGGAAAGGGTGCAGACAAGATATATGCAGATATTGCCAAGAATTGTTGTTGCTGCCAAGTCAAACTTTGACCACAAACTGGCTGGGCCTGCAATGCAGCGGATCACCAAACGGTGGGAGTGTTGACCACAAATTGGAGCGACCCATTCTGTGAATTCACTGCACAGTGGGAGCAGCTGCCAACAAATTAGATATAATTTTGCCCTTTACTGCAAAATTGATCTTTATTGCTGTGTGCCCCGTTTCCTTTCCCTGTAATGTACCCATTGTACAGATGCCAAAGTTTGTAAAAGCCCTGACACCAGGGAAGATTTCGGATGACAATCAAGGTTTACAAAAAAAAGACAGAGTGCTGGAGTAACTCAGCGGGTCAGGCAGCATCTGTGGAGAACATGGATAGGTGACGTTTCACAGAGTGCTGGAGTAACTCAGCAGGTCAGGCAGCATCTGTGGAGAACATGGATAGGTGACGTTTCACAGAGTGCTGGAGTAACTCAGCGGGTGGGTCAGGCAGGATGCCCATAGTAAAGAGTACAGCTTTGGGCAACTCAGTTAGTTCACTGATTGTGTACATGGTTTGATGCCCATAGTAAGAGTTACAGCATTGGGCAGCTCGGTCAGGGAGTTCACTGTTTGTGTGAAGTGTTCTCGTTTATACAGCTGGCATGTTGCTGTGCCAGTTTGATTATGAAAATAGCCAATGTAGTCAAGTCAAGTCAAGTTTATTTGTCACATACACATACGAGATGTGCAGTCAAATGAAAGTGGCAATGCTCGCGGACTTTTGTGCAAAAGACAAACAACCAAACAAATTATAAACACAATCATAACACACATATTCTTTTACATAATAAATAATGGAAGGAAAAACGTTCAGTAGAGTTAGTCCCTGGTGAGATGGGCGTTTACAGTCCGAATGGCCTCTGGGAAGAAACTCCTTCTCAACCTCTCCGTTCTCACCGCATGGCAACGGAGGCGTTTGCCTGACCGTAGCAGCTGGAACAGTCCGTTGCAGGGGTGGAAGGGGTCTCTCATGATATTGTTGGCTCTGGAGTTGCACCTCCTGATGTATAGTTCCTGCAGGGGGGCAAGTGAAGTTCCCATAGTGCGTTCGGCCGAACGCACTACTCTCTGCAGAGCCTTCTTGCCCTTGGCAGAGCAATTCCCAAACCAGATGGTAATGTTCCCGGACAAGTTGCTTTCCACCGCCGCTGCGTAGAAGCACTGGAGGATCCTCGGAGACACTCTGAATTTCCTCAATTGCCTGAGGTGGTAAAGGCGCTGCCTTGCCTTACTCACGAGTGCTGAGGCGTGTGATGCCCATGTCATATCCTCGGAGATGTGGACTCCCAGATATTTAAAACAGTTCACCCTATCCACAGGATCCCCATTTATCCTCAATAGAGTGTACGTCCTCGGATGATGTGCCCTCCTAAAGTCCATGATCAGCTCCTTCGTTTTTTTGATGTTCAAGAGGAGGCTGTTATCCTGGCACCAGAGTGCTAGATCAGCCACCTCCTCCCGATAGGCCTTCTCGTCATTGTTTGAGATCAGGCCCACCACCACAGTGTCATCAGCAAACTTAATTATTGAGTTGGAGCTGAACCTAGCCACACAGTCATGTGTGTACAGGAGTACAATAGGGGGCTGAGGACGCAACCCTGGGGCGATCCTGTGCTCGGGGTGAGGGACTTCGATGTATTCCCTCCCATCTTGACTACCATACTTGGTACGACAGATGGCACAATGGGCTAAGTGTTCGGCTGGCAACCGGAAGGTAGCTGGTTCGAATCCCGCTTGGAGTGCATACTGTCGTTGTGTCCTTGGGCAAGACACTTCACCCACCTTTGCCTGTGTGTGTCCTTGGGCAAGACACTTCACCCACCTTTGCCTGTGTGTGTGGATGTAATTATGTGAAGCACTTTGGGGTCAATGCAAGTTGACTAAAAATGTGCTATATAAATAAAGAAATTTTAAAGAAATTTAATTTAAATTTACCTGGGGCCTGGCGATGAGAAAGTCCAGGACCCAGGCACACAGGGAGGTGTTGAGCCCCAATTCCATTAACTTCCCGGCCAGTCTGGTGGGGACTATCGTGTTGAAGGCTGAACTGTAGTCTATGAACAGCATCCTCACGTGGCCCCCCTTCTGGCTGTCCAGATGGGAGAGAGCGGTGTGCAAGACCTGGGAGACCGCATCTTCCGTGGATCGGTTCAGACGGTATGCGAACTGCAACGGGTCCATGTTCCGAGGGAGGAAGGCGCAGATGTGCATCTTCACCAGCCTCTCAAAGCATTTCATGTATTCTTCTACCCTGTAGGATTCACTACACATTTGAATTTCACTGGACCTTAATTGGTACATGTGACTATAAACTGACCTTGAAACATTGGGTCTAGAGTTATTTTTCCAGGCCCTGTCCACTCAGTGTTTGATATTTTGAGGTGAATGTAGAATCTTCTCACCTGCTGCTGTTTCTCCCTCTACTGTTATTCTATTTGTTTCTGGTTGATGAGCCAACATCTTTGGAGATCTTCTAATGTCCCCAGTTTTCTATGGTTTGTGATAGATGGGTTTTGTCATCTTGCTGTTCCAAGTACTGCTTGTGATAGAGGGTGTGATCAAAGATGTCAGGAGATTTCAATGATTAGAGTGATTTTATTTTGTTATAACCAAGCCTATCTAATCTAGTATTTGTGGAGATGGTATGAAGATATAAGGCCCTTATTTAGACCCTCTTGTGGTTTCAATGGGCATAAATCTTTGAGAAAGATTAACAATGTATTTTCCTAATGGCTTTGTGGTCACGTTCCTTGTATTTCAGGGTGCTGGAATGTTGAGCAGAAGTGCTGGAGGAACTCTGAGGGTCAGGCAGCATCTGTGGGGGAAATAGACAGATGGCATTTTGGGTTAGAAACCTACAGGCTGGAGTAGGGGGAGAAAGATGTAAAGTGGGGGTGGGACAAAGCCTGGCATGTGGGGGTGGGTGATTGGCAGATGGATGGAATAAGTGACAAAGGCCAGAGGTGAAAGTGATAAAACATGTTGGATAAGAAGGGCAGAGGTGTGGGAGATGAAGCCAGAGGTAGGTTTATGGGTGAATGGGACATGGGAGGGGATAAAAGGAAAATGTGGCATGGAGGTGGGAAATTAGCATACTGGTGATGGGAACCCCCTCTTTCCCTGCGACCCCCACCCTAGTGATGGGATCTGCTCTTTCCCTTTTGTCTACTTGTCACCTCTCGCCAATGTCACAACCCATCACCTCTCCCCTGTATCCACCAATCACATAACAGGCTTTGTCCTGCTCCCACCTCTTTCCCGTTTCTTCGAGTAGATGTGATCACACACAGACACAGACACACATCCAAGATCAGAGTTTTATAGTTATAAAGATATTTTTTTTTTACTCAATGGGTGTGAGCAGTTGTCGATGTTGATCTTTTTCCCAGCATGACATTGAGTCCATTGGAGCAGCAGATTAGTGTTGGAAAGGACATTGGGCAGTGTGGGTGGGTGTGTGTGTGAGCCGTGAGTGACTGGACTGAACTATCTATCATAATTTTGATCATTTCAATGGTACGAGGAATGATCAGAAGGTGCGATCCATCAGTGAAATGTGAAATGATAGTAAATTTGAAGCGGAAGGTGTAATGTTGACTGGGCTTCAGCAAAAAGAACCATCCCATAATGCAGGACCTTGATTCCAACCACTAATCGTCCCGCTCTCTTTCCGCTGTCTGGACAGCACACAACCATGAAGCTTTTCACTGTACCTCTGTACACGTGACAATAACAATCTAACTAATTTGATGATTCCCACTGGAAACGTTTCCTCGTGATGTCCTATTTCTAATGTAGAAATTTGACTCATTTTTGCATTTTAAAATTTTGCTCCAGACTTTGAGCATCTTTACGTCCAATTGTAGAACTATCATCGTGTCATAGCTGAAGATATAACTTTCTCCCTCGCAGAGCCATCCCGGGTGCGGGTGTCAACATTGACTCAGTCTGCTTGGCGCCTGATTTCTACCCGAAGGAAGTGAAGGCGGATATAAACTCTTCGTCCACTGCCGTCAGGAAAATGGGTTCAACTTCCCTGGTAACGGGAGACAGGAAATACCACATGAGGGAGCCCTGTAGGTAAACCAGTGGGTTCACGGGAATGTGATCGAGATCACAACTGAACATATCAGCGAGACGGACAGACGGGATCTTCTTTCAAACAAATTTACTATAGATCCAGATAAGGGTCGGAGGGGCCAAACATTAATCGTGAATTTCTATTCCCAGGAGAGACCCACCTGTTGCACATTTCGCACCTTAGCTAGAGTCTCCCCAAGTTTCCGCATATTATTGATGCACAAACTCATTCGGGGGCTCAGGTTTTTATATATTTATCATTTCTCAGTCCTTTTGGCATTGGTGGCTGCTGTATGATCGAGTAAGAAAATATTATATCGTCAATAGGTGCAGGAGTAGGCCATTCGGCCCTTCGAGCCAGCACCGCCATTCAATATGATCATGGCTTATCATCCCCAATCAGTACCCCGTTTCTGCCTTCTCCCCATATCCCCTGACTCCGCTATTTTTAAGAGCCCTATCTAGCTCTCTCTTGGAAGCATCCAGAGAACCTGCCTCCACCGCCCTCTGAGGCAGAGAATTCCACAGACTCACTTCTCTCTGTGAGAAAAGGTGTTTCCTCGTCTCCATTCTAAATGGCTTACTCCTTATTCTTAAACTGTGGCCCCTGGTTCTGGACTCTCCCAACATCGGGAACATGTTTCCTGCCTCTAGCGTGTCCAAACCCTTAACAATCTTATATGTTTCAATGAGTTTCCCTCTCATCCTTCTAAACTCAAGCCCAGCTGCTCCATTCTCTCAGCATATGACAGTCCCGCCATCCCGGGAATTAACCTTGTAAGCCTACGCTGCACTCCCTCAATGGCAAGAATGTCCTTCCTCAAATTAGGGGACCAAAACTGCACACAATACTCCAGGTGTGGTCTCACTAGGGCTCTGTACAACTGCAGAAATACCTCTTTACTCCTATATTCGATTCCTCTTGTTATAAAGGCCAACATGCCATTTGCTTTCTTCACTGCCTGCTGTACCTGCATGCCTACTGCATGCTTAGACTGATGATCAAGGACCCCCAGAACCCGTTATACTTCCCCTTTTCCCAACTTGACGCCATTTAGATAGTAATCTGCCTTCCTGTTTTTGCTACCAAAGTGGATAACCTCACATTTATCCGCATTAAACTTCATCTGCCATGCATCTGCCCACTCCCCCAACGTGTCCAAGTCACCGTGCATTCTCATAGCATCCTCCTCACAGTTCACACTGCCACCCAGCTTTGTGTCAATTATAATAATAATAATAATAATAATGCATTTTATTTGCTGGCGCCTTTCTGGACACCCAAGGACACCTTACAGGATATAAAATCACAATACATTTATCAATATTAAAATCAAGTTGATTAAAAACAAAAAACAAAAAATACACAAAACATTTTAAGTCATTAAAATCAGGGTGAACATGGTGGAAGTTATGTCGAGTATGCTAATCTAAACAGGTGTGTTTTGAGTTGTGATTTGAATTGATCGATAGTGTCCAGGTGACGGATGGGAGGTGGGAGAGTGTTCCAGAGACGTGTGGCAGAGCAGCTGAAGGCTCTGGCACCCAAGGTGCTGGGTCTAAATGTGGGGACAGTTAAAATTGCAGCTGAGGAGGAACGAAGTGACTGGGAAGGAGTGTATGGTAGCAGCAGGTCAGAGAAGTATTGGGGAGCAAGGTGGTGTAGGGCTTTGAAGGTCAGCAGTAAAATCTTGTAGTTAATCCGGTGGTGCACAGGGAGCCAGTGGAGCTGAGTGAGGATGGGTGTGATGTGGTCCGATGATCTGGTGCGGGTGATGATCCGGGCTGCAGAGTTCTGAATGCATTGGAGGCGATGAAGAAGTTAATTGGAGGTGCAAGTGAGGAGGGCGTTGCAGTAATCGATGCGGGATGTGACCAGAGCGTGGATGAGGACTTTTGTATTGTCTTTGGAGAGGTAGGGGCGGAGTCTGGAGATGTTGCGGAGATGAATGTATGCAGAGCGTGTGATATTGCTGATGTGGGGGCCAAAGGAAAGTGTACTGTCCAGAATGACGCCGAGACTTTTGACATGGGAGGAGGTGGGTATGGGTGAGCCATCAACTGAAATGGTGAACGGGTGGGTTTTGGAGAGTGTGGACTTTGAGCCAATTAGCATGATTTCTGTTTTATTTCCATTGAGTTTTAGAAGGTTGAGTGACATCCAGTTGCTGATAGTTTGAAGACAGGTGGTGAGGGCAGTTGGGGGAAGGGAGGTGTTTGGTTTTGTGTAGAGGTAAAGTTGTGTATCATCGGCGTAGCAGTGAAAATTTGCTAATGTTACTTTAAATCCCTTCTGCCAAATCATTGATGTATATGGTAAATAGCTGCGGCCCCAGCACCGAGCCTTGCGGTACGCCACTAGTCACTGCCTGCCATTCTGAAAGGGACCCGTTAATCCCTACTCTTTGTTTCCTGTCTGCCAACCACTTCTTTATCCATGTCAGCACTCTACCCCCAATACCATGTGCCCTAATTTTGCCCACTAATCTCCTATGTGGGACCTTATCAAATGCTTTCTTAAAGTCCAGGTACACTACATCCACTGGCTCTCCCTTGTCCATTTTCCTAGTTATATCTTCAAAAAATTCCAGAAGATTAGTCAAGCATGATTTCCCTTTTGTAAATCCATGCTGACCCGGACCAATCCTCAGCTTCATATCATCTGGTATTGTTTAGTTTAGTTTTGTTTGAATATACAGCGCGGAAACAGGCCCTTCGGCCCATCGAGTGTGCGCTGACCAGCAACCCCCGCACACTTAACCATATAACAATTACAGCACGGAAACAGGCCATCTCGGCCCTACAAGTCCGTGCCGAACAATTATTTTCACTTAGTCCCACCTGCCTGCACTCATACTATAACCCTCCATTCCCTTCTCATCCATATGCCTATCCAATTTATTTTTAAATGATACCAATGAACCTGCCTCCACCACTTCCACTGGAAGCTCATTCCACACCGCTACCATTCTCTGAGTAAAGAAGTTCCCCCTCATGTTACCCCTAAACTTCTGTCCCTTAATTCTGAAGTCATGTCCTCTTGTTTGAATCTTCCCTATTCTCAAAGGGAAAAGCTTGTCCACATCAACGCTGTCTATCCCTCTCATCATTTTAAAGACCTCTATCAAGTCCCCCCTTAACCTTCTGCGCTCCAGAGAATAAAGACCTAACTTATTCAACCTTTCTCTGTAACTTAGTTGTTGAAACCCAGGCAACATTCTAGTAAATCTCCTCTGTACTCTCTCTATTTTGTTGACATCCTTCCTATAATTGGGCGACCAAAATTGTACACCATACACCAGATTTGGTCTCGCCAATGCCTTGTACAATTTTAACATTACATCCCAGCTTCTATACTCAATGTTCTGATTTATAAAGGTTAGCATACCAAAAGCTTTCTTTACCACCCTGTCTATATGAGATTCCACCTTCAAGGAACTATGCACGGTTATTCCCAGATCCCTCTGTTCAACTGCATTCTTCAATTCCCTACCATTTACCATGTACGTCCTATTTTGATTTGTCCTGCCAAGGTGTAGCACCTCACATTTATCAGCATTAAACTCCATCTGCCATCTTTCAGCCCATTCTTCCAAATGGCCTAAATCACTCTGTAGACTTTGTAAATCCTCTTCATTATCCACAACACCCCCTGTCTTGGTATCATCTGCATACTTACTAATCCAATTTACCACACTTTCATCCAGATCATTACGCATCATTAAGACTGCTGAGAGGATCACTGGCACCCAGCTCCCCAGACTGGAGGACATCTACCGGACCCGCTGCATCCGGAGGGTCAAGGGCATCATTAGAGACAGCACACACCCTGGACACTGCCTCTTCACCCTCCTGCCCTCAGGAAGACGATACAGGATACTGAGCGCCCGCCCGACAAGACTAAAAAACAGCTTCTACCATAGAGCTGTGACACTACTGAACTCTATCCCCCTCCCACACTGATTCCCCCCCCCCCTCTCTCTCACACACCCGCCCATACTCCTACTCCTATATGTTTATAGTCTAATTTTTTAATAGTTATTTTTTAAATGTATTTTTGTACTCATATTCCTGTGCAGCTGGAGGACTGCTCCAACAAACTTTTGTTGTCTTGTACAATGACAATAAAGATTATCTATCTATCTATCATTGATGTACATGACAAACAACAAAGGACCCAACACAGATCCCTGAGGCACCCCACTAGTCACCTGCCTCCAACCCGACAAACAGCCATCCACCATTACCCTCTGGCGTCTCCCATTCAGCCACTGTTGAATCCATCTTGCTACTCCTGCATTTATACCCAACAGTTGAACCTTCTTAACCAACCTTCCATGAGGAACCTTGTCAAAGGCCTTACTAAAGTCCATATAGACAACATCCACTACTTGACCCTCGTCAATTTCCCTAGTAACCTCTTCAAAAAATTCAAGAAGATTAGTCAAACATGACCTTCCAGGCACAAATCCATGTTGACTGTTCCTAATCAGACCCTGTTTATCCAGATGCTTATATATATTATCTCTAAGTATCTTTTCCATTAATGTGCGCTATCCTAAACACACGGGCATCATTTACAATTATACCAACCCAATCAACATACAGAATTGTGAAAGACTTGGATGGAGTAGATGTTTCCATCAGTGGGAGAGTCTAGGACTAGAGGTCACAGCCTCGGAACTAATGGACATTCTTTTAGGAAGTAGGTGCGGAGAGATTTCTTCAGTCAGAGGGTGGTGAATCTGTGGAATTCTTTACTAGTAAGGGCTGCGGAGGCCATCAGTGGATATTTTTTAGGCAGAGATAGATTCTTAATTAGTACAGGTGTCCGAAGTTACGGGGATCAGGCAGGAGAATGGGGTTAGGAGAGAGATAGATCAGCCAAGTTTAAATGGCGGAGTAGTCTTGATGGGCCGAATGGCCTAATTCTGCTCCCATCACTTATGACTAGTGACATGACAAAATCTGTACATTTTATGAGAGTGAGAGGCAACCGGAGATCCTGGAGAAAACCCACGGCGGTCACGGGAAGAAACTAAAACAACTCCGTACAGACAAGCACGTGTAGTCAGGATGGAATCCGGGTCTCTGACACAAAGTTAAGGGCCTGTCCCACTTTCCCGAGTTACTCACAAATTCTCCCGAGTTTTCCCCTTGATTCAAACTCGGAGAATGTCCGTAGCGAGTCCGTAGATATATTGTAGCGGCTCGTTTGCCAGCCATAAGTACTCGGGGCATCAGGTAAATCGGGATGTTTTTTCCAGCATGACAAAGTCCACGAGTAAAAAGATAGTCGGGAGGAGGAGTTCGTAGATCACAAAAATCTTTTTCTTTTTTTTTCAACTCGGCAGAGTACTCGGGAAAGTGGGCAACGGGAGCCTCGATTCCTTCTTAAGTAATGATATGTTCCTTCGGTTTGGAACGTTTCATGATGAAGGATAAATGGCGTGTACTTTGTGCATCATACACTATGATGTATTAATTTCCATGTGAAGGTGATGAACGAAGAATTGATTTTGATTTAATTGATTCCTTTAGTAGGGCCAACATTCTCTGTCGCATTTTATCATGTACGCATGATATCTGGTTTCAAAGATAGGGGCGTTTCCTTTGAGATTATAGAAAACTTTGTTAAGCGTTTGTTAAAATGCAATTCCTGCCATTTCTAGCCGCCAAGTACTGGTTTTAATGTCTGAAGAAGGGTTTCGGCCCGAAACGTTGCCTATTTCCTTCGCTCCATAGATGCTGCTGCACCCGCTGAGTTTCTCCAGCTTTTTTGTGTACCTTCGATTTTCCAGCATCTGCAGTTCCTTCTTAAACACTGGTTTTAATGTGTTGTGTGGCCAACCTTCTTGCATCTGCTGGCATATACTCTATTGTCTTTTCATGTTTGCACTCATGGCCCGTTAACTAGCGGCACGAGAGAACGCTTGGGTAAGATTTCAGGAAATTTAGCCTGCATCAGGGAGCATGAACTGAAGAGTGGAGCTTCAACAGCACGGCGGAACTAGAGTGGTGATGCAACTGATGCGCAGTGAAAAACACATTTACACAAAGCATGTATAGGGCAAGCACAAATCTGAGGTATGGAGGAATCTTCACGGAGAATGGCAGGGCAAATGCTTAAATGTTTTCAATTGTGGGAGATATTTAAATAAGAGACCGTTACAAAATACGAGGGCGGTCGTTTAATACGAGGATATTAATTGTGAATTGTGGTGTTCACTTCAATCCTCTACACAGTGAACCACTATCTCATCATGTGACCTGTCACTGACTCCCATAGACTACACTTCTTCCCACCCTGCTTCCTGTAAAGGCTCTATCCCTAATTCCTCCGTCTACGCCGCATCTACCTCACCTTTCAACCATTGTCATGGCCCAATATGCGTAAACAGACAGAAACGCAAATAAAATCAGTGATCAAGCAGTAATCTTTATTTCGCCAGGCGTGTGTGGTAAAACAGTATGCAGTTTACGGACTATACAGAGTTCTCATCCCCACACAAAGGGACAACGATTTTAGCACATGTGTATATACACCCCTTTACTCGACAATCCAGCAATACGTTATCTATAAAGTTTAGTACAGCCTCTTGCTTCTTAAGATTGACAGATCCCGAAGATTGACAGGTTCTTCTGACAGAGGAAGGGTTATATTTCTGCAGAATAAGCATTTTTGTTTTTTCTACCTTTTTTCTTCTTGTGGAGCAAGAGTTAGTCGGAATCTTCGCCTATGTTATGGAGACATTTGTCAGCTGGGCTTGTTATCTCACTTATGTTATTGGAAAGGGAACATCGACAGTCTACTGACCTTGTTAATGTACAGAAAGCAAGGGTTAGTGCTTTTTTTCTAGCTTAGTAATTTAATAGAAGATGGTGAAAGCCTGTCTTAGTTTCATCAAAATCCATTTTGTATTTTTAAATCATTAACTTCCACACCATCCCATACAGCATATAATCCTAAACAATGTTGTCACCTCCAATGGGATCCCCACTACTAGCCACATCTTCCCATCTCCATCCCCTTCCGCTTTCCGCAGAGACTGTTCCCTCTGCAACTCCCTGGTTAACTCGTCCCTTCCCACCCAAACCACCCCCTCCCCAGGTACTTTCCCCTGCAACCGCAGGAGATGCAACACCTGTCCCTTTACCGTCGCCCTCGACTCCGCCGAAGAACCCCAACAGTCTTTTCAGGTGAGGGAGAGGTTTACTTGCACCTCCTCCAACCTCATTTACTGTATCCACTGTTCAAAGTGTGGACTCCTGTATATCGGCAAGACCAAGCGCAGGCTCGGCGATGAACAGCTCTGCCCAGTCCGCCTACCGCTACCTGATCTCCCCGTTGCTCAACACTTCAACTCCCATTCCCACACTGACATTTTTGTCCTATGCCTCCTCCATTGTCAGAATGAGGCACAGCGCACATTGAAGGAACAGCACCTCATATTTCGCTTGGGCAGCTCACACCCCACCAGTATGAACAGCGACTTTTTTCATTTCAAGTAGCACTTGCTATTCCCTCTATCTCCACCCCCAGTTCTCCTACCAGTCTCATTGTCTCCAACTACATTTTATATCTGTTTGGTTTGTTATTACATTCCCCAATTAACATAAAATTCCCCATTTTCCTTGATTTACATTCCCTTTGTCCTATTTTCACACCTTGCACGTCCTTATCTTTACACTTGCTGATCTATGCACCGCCCACTCCCCTGATATCAGTCTGAAGAAATGTATCATTCCGAAACGTCACCCATTCCTTTTCTCCGGAGATGCTGCCTGTCCCGCATAGTTACTCCGGCATTTTGTATCTATCTTCACTATATCTAGGCTTTCCATTATTCGGCAGGTTTCTATTAGATCTCCCCTCAACCTTCCACAGTACAGCAAGTACAGGCCCAAAGCCATCAAACGCTTCTCATACATTAACCCCATTATCCCCGGGATTATTCTCCCAAACCTCCTCCGAATCCTCTCCAATGCCAGCACACTCCTCCTCAGATATAGGACCCAGTACTGTTCACAATATTCCAAATGTGCCCTGACCAGTGTCTTTGAAAGACTCAGCACCGTATCCTTGCTTTTATGTTCTAGTCCTCTCTAAATGAATGCTCACGTAGCATCTGTCTTTCCGACTACGGACTCGACCTGCAAATTAACATTTTGGGAATGTTGCAGCAGCACATCAAGGTCCCTTTGCATCTCCTCTTTCTGAATCCTCTCTACATTTGGAAATAGTCCATATCTTTACTCCTTCTACCAGTAGCATGACCGTGTATGTTGCAAAGCCCAATTCCATTTGCCACTTCTTTTCCCACAGACCCAAAGTGTCCAAGTCCTTCTGCAGATTGACGGCTTGCTTCAAGTTACCTACCCCTCCACGTAACTGTGTATCATTTGTAAACCTGATGAATAAGCCACCAATTTCATCATCCGGTTCAATGACATATGATGTGCAAAGTAGCCGCAACATAAACGGCTGCAGAACGTGACCACTCACCAGCAGCCATCCAGTAAAGGCTCCTTTCCTTGCTTTCTCACTCTGCTTTCTACCAATAAGCCGATCCACACCAGTACCTCCCTCCATACCATGGGGTCCTATTTTACCTAGCAGCCTCTTGTGTGCCCCTTATCAAAGTGACTCTTCTTTGTCTATCTGGCTTGGTACTTCCTGAATGAATTCCAATAGATTTGTCAGGCATAATTGTCCCTTAACATCCTGACTATGAAAACTGACGGGACTTAATGTTACACGTAGAGCAGTGGGGCCGTCAGCGTGACATCTCAACGTTACCAGTTTGTAGTATAACAAGAATAGGATTAATCCCATATAAATAGTTAACAGCCTCGTTTAATCCGGGCAGAAAGAGTTCCTATATTACCAATATGTATTGTAACATTAATGTGTGAAACCAAGTATGTCAGGTGACAGGGATAATACTGTTTACAAGATAATTCTTGAGTTCTCATCAGGATGCACAGGGCCTGGCACGCTACGGTATGTGAATAGTGAGTGTTAAAATACAGGGACAATATATTTTAAGCACTGTCTGGAGTACATCACATCACTAACATCCTACCTACCCACTCCTTCAGATACCTCCGGCCTCCTCTGGAAAAGACCCCACCGTTCTCACATTGGCATGATCAATAATCCTAGGCCTAGAGTGGAAGCAAGGTCACCTCGAACGTGAATGGCTGCCTGGGAGAAAAGAGACATATGTAGGTACAATTGCCAGGTAACACGTGATCCGGTATAATAAATATGAATAAAAATGTATGACGACATATCGTCTCCCCTCCCCCCATCAGGTAAAAGGTACAGAAGTGAGAAAACGCAAGACTCCAGATTCAATAGACGCAGGAGTAGGCCATTCGGCCCTTTGAGACAGCACCGCCATTCAATGTGATCATGGCTGATCATCCACAATCAGTACCCCGTTCCTGCCTTCTCCCCATATCCCCTGGCTCCGCTATTTCTAAGAGCCCTATCTAGCTCTCTTGAAAGCATCCAGAGAACCGGCCTCCACCGCCCTCTGAGGCACAGAATTCCACAGACTCGCAACTCTCTGTGAGAAAAAGTGTTTCCTCGTCTCCGTTCTAAATGGCTTACCCCTTATTCTTAAACTGTGGCCCCTGGTTCTGGACTCCCCCAACATCGGGAACATGTTTCCTGCCTCTAGCGTGTCCAAACCCTTAACAATCATGTGTTTCAATGAGATATCCTCACATCCTTCTAAACTCCAGAGTATACAAGCCCAGCCGCTCCATTCTCTCAGCATATGACAGTCCCGCCATCCCGGGAATTAACCTTGTAAACCTACGCTGCACTCCCTCAATAGCAAGAATGTCCTTACTCAAATTAGGGGACCAAAACTGCACACAATACTCCAGGTGTGGTCTCACTAGGGCCCTGTACAACTGCAGGAGGACCTCTTTTCTCCTATATTCGATTCCTCTTGTTATAAAGGCCAACATGCCATTCGCTTTCTTCACTGCCTGCTGTACCTCCATACTTACTATTCAGGAACGATTTATTTCCGGCTGTTATCAGGGAACTGAATGATTCTATCAGCAATGAGAGTGTGGGCCTGAACTATTCGCTCCCTTATTGGGGACCCTTGGACTATATTTAAGTGGAGCTTACTGGGCTTTGTCATGCACCAAACGTCATTCTCTTTATCAAATATCTGTACTCTGTGGATGGCTAGATGGTAGTAATGTATAGCCTTTCTGCTGAATAGTTAGCACGCAACAAAAGCTTTTCACTATTCCTCTGTAAACGTGACAATAAAGGAAGGTAAACTATGCTAACGAAAAAAATATCTGTATCAGTGGCAACCGAGTGGTCATAGCATCACCCTCTGGTCACAAGTAATGTTTGAAATTCAATCTAAAATCCAAAATCTGCAATATAAATATACACCACGAGATGGCAGCAGATGCGGACTCACTCTGGGCAACACTGAATGGAACGCCCCTTGTTGCTCGAGATGGAAAGAGTACGCAGGGTCCTAAGGCTCGTATTAATCTAAAATAGTAAGATTAAACGAGAACTTACCAGTTTGAAGTTTGATCTGTATTTTATGAGGAGTTACGATGAGGGATTACGTGAAGAACCCGCTCAGTGCGCAGGCGCGGCATACTACGTGAAGATTTCAAAGCTCTGTGATTTCAAACCGTGTAACAGTTTCATTTCACTCACTGCCGGTTCTTGAGGGAGGAAGTGTTATCGTAATCAACCAATGAGTCTATTTGTAGAAAAACACAATGGTATTTTTTAAACAATAACAACAAAGAATTAAATTGCTCCCCTGGGCTTAAATTAAATAATTGCAGTTCGTAAATCTTTACTGCAAATAAACCAGGTTTTGCCAACGGCTTATTATAAAATTTCTGAACGGTCTTCCCCCCCCCCCCCCACCATCCTGCTGTAGCCAGGATGTGGTCTATAGGCATGTCCATTCTTTAACCGTCGACATGGATGCTGCCCTGGTGGAATAAAATTTGTACATGTTAGTGTTTATCCCAGCAGTTTCTAGCACCTGCTTGAGCCATCTCGCAATGGTTTGGCTCGTCACCCGACCATAAGGTTTTTGTGACTGACCCACAAGGCTTTTCATCTCCCTCGAATATTTTGGTTGTGTCTATGTAGGATAGTAGGTGGGTCATGGCACATAACCGTGGTTCTGGTGGGTAAGCCACGACTGGATTAGGTGTTCCTGGTCTGCTCTGTTTGACCAGTCGCTGGATAACGACAGATCTGGTCTGGAGCTGTGATCATGTTGTCCAGTCGCAATAGGTGTAGTGACTGGACCCTCTGAGCGGATACAAGTGCCATCAACATGAGCGTCTTTAGTGTAGCTTGCTCGAGGCCGGGGGATCTGGCTGGTGGCCATTCCCTGAGATATGTCAGGACCACACTGATATCCCAAATATGGGTATACCTGGGCTTAGGGCTTGATATTGTAAATGCCCTTCATCAGTTTTACCACCAGTGGATGGGATCCCATCGCCTGTTGTCCTGGCGCTGGTTTGAGATAAGCAGATAGAGCACTCTGCGCTGTGTTGATGGCACTGTAGCTGATCCCTACATCGTGGTGTAGATAGGCCAGGAACTCCAGTATGTTGGTGGCTGTAGCTGTTGCGTATGTTGTCCCTGTTTCCTGGCAGTACTTCTCCCTTTTTTGATGCTGGTTAAGTACTGCCTCTTGGTGGATGTTCAAAGGGATGCCGACATGGTGGTGATGGTTTGTTTGGACAATTCCAGTTCCAGGTAAGGTCTGTTCAAACTTGCAACCCAGGCGTTTAATTTTCTCATGGCATGGGTGTTTAGCTTACCTGGTAGGTAAGTAGCTGATAGCCAAATATGTCTTTCGACACACCATTGCCAAATCATGTTGACCAATTTGTCGCATGATAATGATTTTATGCCACCCATATGGTTAATATAAACCATCACCGTAGTATTTATCAATTTGTAACCGAACATGCAAGTGCTGCATATTAGATACATATGCTTTTAAACCATAAAAGGCGCCCAACATCTCTAGATAGTTAATGCCCAGTGTAAGTAGTAATGATGACTCTAGGTTAGTCCATCTACCACCTGTGCTGGATATGGAGTTAGTCACTCCCCAGCCTTGAGCACTGGCATCTGTTTGAGTAACTAAAGTAGGGTTAGTGATAAAGATAGGACTGAAACTATGCCAAACGTTTTCTGCCCACCACTGTAGCTCTGATATTGCTTCAGTGGGTAAGTTCATGACACGATCATAGTGACCTGTATGTCGTTTTATTGCCTGTACCTTTGCTCTCTGTAAATTTTTTGATAGTGCAAAGGTCCGAATTGTGTAGCCGGAAATGCTGCTACCATTTCCCCAATTACTCTTGCTACTTGTCGAATAGTTGGTCGCTCGTTGACCATTAAATTGTTGCATGATTGTGCTAATTCAACCATTTTTGCCTTTGGCAAGGTAACAGTCATATGGACTGAGTTAATTGTGAAGCCCAGGTAGTCCATGATAGTGGATGGCTTCAACTTAGATTTATCTGGATGTAGGACGAACCCCACAGTTTCGAGGAGCTGTTTTGTAGCTGATACTGCTGCCACAGCCAATTCCATCGTTTTCTCTACTATCAGAATATCATCCAGATATGCCATGACAATATGTTTTTATTTTCTTAGTATTGCCATGGCTGGGTTCAATATTTTGGTGAATAATCTTGGGGCTGAAGTTAGCCCATAGGGCAATGCTTTGTACCATCCAGATAAATTTTAGGTATCTGCGATGATCCTTGTATATGGGTACTAGATAGTAAGCATCTTTAAGATAAATGCTTGCCATGAAGTGTCCTTTGGAATTCAGTTGTTTGGCAGTAACAAATGTCTCCATTTTGAAATGTATATACTTAACAAATTTGTTTAGTGATGTTAAGTCAATGATGATGCGACAGCCACCATCTTTTTTGGTTTTAGTGAATATATTCGATACAAATTCCAAAGGTTCATGTTTGGTCTTTTCGATGACCCCCTTTGTGATAAGTCTCACCAGTTCAGCTTGTCCCTCACGTTTCTCTTTGACAGAGGGAGAAATACCCTTTGGGGCCAATGTTGAACTGGCGGCGTTTTTTCTGACATGAATTGTATTTTATATCCACTAATGCTGTTGAGTATATACTTGTCACTCGTGACCATACCCCATGCTTCTTTAAACAAGTGTAATCTCCCCCCTGTTAATAAAGCACCCTTATTCTCTATATGCTGGTAGGGACCAGACCCACCTACCTCCATGGTTATTGGCGATTCTGTTTCTTCATTTTCCTGAAGATTTTGTTCTGACGTGCTGGCGTTGTTGGGGAGAGGCGCATTTTCCAGAGGGTCTGCTGCGGGCCCTGATCTAAAAAGATCTTTGGGGATAATGTGCGGACCCCAAGCGTTCACCAGTCCCATATTGCGGACGTCGACTGGTGGATGCCGTGGGGTGCTGCCGCTTGGGTATCGGAGGTCTTGATTTGCTCGTCCCGGGGCCTGCCCTCATTAGGCCGAAGGTTTTTGATGCTTCCTCCATCTCCTTCAGTTTTTTATTGAGATCTTTCCCAAATAGCAGCGCGTCCGTCTCCGCAGCTGGGGCTTTACACAAGCCAGCAAATTTGGGATTGAGGGCAGGTCTTATGTTTCCCTCCGGAGATTTTTGATCTCAAATTGTGTGGTACACATTAATGCCAGCACATCCTGCTGGCAGGTATCCTCTCCGTGGTCTCCACGGAACGAGCAAAGGCTGTGATGGCCGACGTCAGGAGCCTTAGGATCCGCTGTAGCTTGAGTTCTTGGGTCCGGATGTGTGACCACACATGCCCCCAGATTTGGCTGTTGACACTTTTTACTTTGAGGGCCTCACAGTTTTATGGTGCTGTGTGTTGTTTCAGCACCTCAGCGAGCACTTTTTCCAGTAATGGTTTATTGGATAGATGGTTGATGCTGGCCGCCATTCTTGGTTCCAGCGGTGCTCCAGCCCGTGGGGTTGCTACAAAGCGGTCCATCACACCCAACAGCTCTTCCTGTTCCTGCACCCCTGGCATACTCCCGAATTCGTCCGCCTGCCCCTGTTCCAGACCAGCCCAGCCCTGGTCACCAATGCTAGCCTCCATTAATGAGGGAGCAGAGGGCAGTGCATGAAACACTGTGGAGGGGGTGCCTGACCTCCCTCCGCGAGAGCGCTCTTTCTGCGCATCTCGCTAGAGCTGCTCCAATAGCTGTTGGATGCAGCTCAGGCGGCTGTCTCTCCTCCATTTAGGTGTAGACATGTCCCCGTCCGACGAATCGGACGCCACCGGCCGGATACCTGTTCGGATGGCTAGACATCCAGCCCGCATTTCAGGCACTAGCGGGACTGGGCTCGGCGCGGTGATGGGGATAGCGGAGCGCCCGGTAATTGTTCCTACCGCCTTCTTCTGGAGCTTTTGTGCCTTGTAGATGCGAGAGCGCCCCTCAAGCAGCGCGTCTCGCAGGCACCTGCTCCGAGAGCCGCTCCAGGGGCTCAGGCGGCTCTCTCTCCCCCCGTGCGGGTGGAGAGACGTCCCGTCCAAAATCGGGAACACCTGCCGGATGCCTCTTCGAGTGGCTATGCATCCAGCCCGCTGCTCAGGTGCTAGCGGGCTGGCCTCGGCACGGTGTCGGGGAATAGAGGAACACCGGGTGAACGCTCCTACCGCCTGTTGCTGCCCCCCTCCCCGAAGGGAAAACGTTCCTCCTTTAACGGGGGACAGTTTTGTTCCAGAGCCTTTTTCTTTGCCTGTAAAAAACACAAGTAGAAAAAGGCTCACCTGTAAAAGAAACCCGACCTCAGGGTACTCACCTGACGGTCCGGTTCATTCTGTAGCGGGAGAGCCTAACTCCCGTTGCAGCCGCTGTTGCACTGCTGGCGTAATGCCGCGCCTGCGCACTGAGCGGGTTCTTCACGTAGTCACTCACGTGACTCCGAAGTAAAATCACAAGTCGAGTCAAGTCAAGTCCATTTTATTTCTATAGCACATTTAAAAACAACTCTCGTTGACCAAAGTGCTTTACATCAGTACAGGTACTAACGTGCTACATACAGTGGTACATAGATCAACAATACATACATAAATACATACATATAGCGCTCCCTCAGAGGATGTCAAGAAAGGCTTGAGAGTAGAAATAGGTTTTAAGTCTTGACTTAAAGGAGTTGATGGAGGGGGCAGTTCTGATGAGGAGAGGGATGCTGTTCCACAGTCTAGGTGCTGCAACCGCAAAGGTGCGGTCGCCCCTGAGCCTAAACCTGGACTGCGGGATAGTCAGTAGCTCCAAGTCGGCTGACCTGAGGGACCTGGAGGCAGAATGGTGGGTTAGCAGATTTTTGACACCTATATAGGAGGAGCTTGAAATTGATTCTGAACCACACAGGGAGCCAGTGGTGAGAGGCCAGAATCGGCGTGATGTGGTCCCTTTTTCGGGTGCCCGTCAGGAGTCTCGCTGCGGCGTTTTGGACCAGTTGCAGGCGGGACAGGGAAGATTGGCTGATGCCAGTGTAGAGGGAGTTGCAGTAATCAAGGCAAGAGGAGATAAATGTGTGGATGATCTTTTTGAGGTCGTCGATTGGAGGAATGGTTTGATTTTAGCTATCGTGTGAAGCGGGAAGAAGCTAGCTTTTACCACAGCATTGACTTAGACACATAGAAACATAGAAAATAGGTGCAGGAGTAGGCCATTCGGCCCTTCGAGCCAAACTTGTTTGTCAAACTTCAATGCCAATGCAAAGTCAAATATCACGCCAAGGTTTTTGACGTGAGGTTTGAGTAAAGAGGTTAGGCTTCCAAGGCTGCCTGCTATCGTTTTGGTGGGGGTCGAGGGGCCTACAGGCAGCAATTAAAGAGCGCACCCCCAGAGGTGGGGGTGGTAGAGGAGGCGGGGCCTGAATGCAATCACCTCCTACAAGGCGAAACCAGGAGGCAGCTCAAATGTCGGCGAAACATCACTCCCTGACGAGCTCAATGCGTTTTACGGGCGCTTTGATAGGGAGAATACTGATGTGCCTTCCCGATTCCCCCATTCGCTGTGATGGTATTTCAGTCTCAGTCACAGAGGCCAACGTCAGGAAATCCTTCAGAGAGGTGAACCCCCAAAAAGCACCTGGACCTGATGGTATACCCGGTCATGTTCTAAAAACCTGTGCGGACCAATTGGCGGGAGTTTTTATGGACATTTTCAACCTCTCACTTCTGAGGTCTGAGGTTTACACCTGCTTTAAAAGGTCATCAATCATACCAGTGCCCAAGAAGAGTAAGGTGACATGCCTCAATGACTATCGACCAGTGGCACTAACGTCTGTGGTGATGAAGTGCTTTGAGAGGTTGATCATGGAGCAAATCAACTCCTACCTCGACAAAAACCTGGACCCACTGCAGTTTGCTTACCGCCACAACAGATCAACGGTGGATGCGATCTCGCTGGCCCTCCACTCCACTCTGGACCACTTGGACAACAAAACTCATATGTCAGGCTGTTATTCATCGATTACAGCTCGGCATTCAACACAATCATCCCCTCCAAACTGGTTACCAAACTCGCAGAACTGGGTCTCTACGCATCCCTCTGCAATTGGATCCTCGACTTCCTCATTCACAGACCACAGTCTGTTTGTATTGGTGGAAATGTGTCAGCCTCGATAACAATCAGCACGGGAGCACAGCAAGGCTGCATGCTCAGCCCCCTGCTGTACTCACTCTATACTCATGACTGCATAGCCGGTCACAGTTCGAACTCCATCACCAAGTTCGCTGACGACACCACTGTTGTGTGACGTATCACTGATGGGGATGAGTCAGAGTATAAGAAGAGAGATCGAGCAACTGTCCATATGGTGCCAGCGCAATAACCTGGCCCTCAACACCAGCAAAACCAAGGAACTGATTGTGGACTTTGCAAGGAGTAGGATGGGGACCCACAGCCACATTTATATCAACGGGTCGATGGTTGAAAGGGTCAAGAGCTTCAAATTCCTGGGCGTGCATATCTCTGAAGATCTTTCCTGGTCTGAGAACACTAATGCTATAATAAAGAAAGCACATCAGAGCATCTACTTCCTGAGAAGATTATGGAGAGTCGGTTTGTCAAGGAGGACTCTCTCTAACATCTACAGGTGCACAGTAGAGAGCATGTTGACCGGTTGCATCGTGGCTTGGTTCGGCAATTTGAGCGCCCTGGAGAGGAAAAGACTACAAAAAGTAGTAAACACTGCCCAGTCCATCATCGGCTCTGACCTTCCTTCCATCAAGGGGATTTATCACAGTTGCTGCCTCAAAGGCTGGCAGTATCATCAAGGACCCACAGCATCCTGGCCACACACGCATCTCCCTGCTACCTTCAGGTAGAAGGTACAGGAGCCTGAAGACAAGCCAAACAGCTGATTGCATTTTCACTTCATTTACATTGCCATTGCACATAGAAACATAGAAAATAGGTGCAGGAATAGGACATTCGGCCATTCGAGCCTGCACCGCCATTCAATCCAAAATGATCATCCAATCAATATCTCATACATGCCTTCTCTCCATACCCACTGATCCCTTTAGCCACAAGGGCCACATCTAACTCCCTCTTAAATATAGCCAATGAACTGGCCTCAACTACCTTCTGTTGCAGAGAGTTCCACAAATTCACCACTCTCTGTGTGAAAAATGTTTTTCTCATCTCAGTCCTAAAAGACTTCTCCCTTATTCTTAAACTGTGACCCCTTGTTCTGGACTTCCCCAACATCGGGAACAATCTTCCTGCATCTAGCCTGTCCAACCCCTTAAGAATTTTGTAAGTTTCTATAAGATCCCCCCTCATTCTTCTAAATTCTAGCGAGTACAAGCCGAGTCCATCCAGTCTTTCTTCATATGAAAGTCCTGCCATCCCAGGAATCAGTCTGGTGAACCTTCTCTGTACTCCCTCTATGGCAAGAATGTCTTTCCTCAGATTAGGAGACCTTCAGATATATCTGAAGAAACTCTTGCTATCCTATTTTATATTATTGGCATTCTTACCTTTGTATTTCACCTTTTCTCCCCATCTTGCCTTTTTATTTACCTTTTGTTGTTCTTTAAAAGCTTCCCAATCCTCTGGCTTCCCACTAATCTTTGCAATGTTATCTACCTTCTCTATTTTGGTTTTATTCTGCCCTTGTCTGCAACGATCGCCTCTTTCTAATATTTGCATTATTAACTATTGTGAGTATTTGTGCTAGATTAGAGTATTTTCTTTCAGGTATGCCAGACGTGTTCTATTTTTACATCGCAGCACCCTTACATTGTGTTGTGTATCCTTTTCAACAACCATCTAATATGTACCAATCCATTAATATGACAGAAATAATGTGGTCACTCCATTAAAATTACCGGGCGTAGGACGTACATGGTAAATGGTAGGGAATTGAAGAATGCAGTTGAAGAGAGGCTCGAGAGCCGTTGGAGAGGTCGCAGAGGGAGGAGCTACACCCGAGTGGTAGGATTTAAAGAGGAGCGCGGGGCTTGCTTCTACAGAGGCCCGAGAGCCGTTGGAGAGGTCGCAGAGGGAGGGAGGAGCTGAAATCTGCAACGTTCCAAGTTCCACTTCAAAAACAAGTGGGTTTGAGGAAGCCGCTGATTGGTGGAAGCAGACAAGAGGGAGCAGCTGATTGGGAGTCAGATCCCTGCTGATTGTACTGTATTGTAGCTGTTTGTTTTGTATTGTATCCTAGGTAAGGGGAGTATGAGGGCCAGGGCAGTTTACTGTTCTGGATGTCAGATGTGGGAAGTCATGGAGTCTGATAGCCCTCCAGATGTCCACATCTGTGCCAGGTGTATCGAGATGGGGCTCCTAAGGGACCGTATTAGGAACCTGGAGCAGCAGCTCGATGACCTCCGTCTGGTCAGGGAGAGCGAGGAAGTCATTGATAGGAGTTACAGGGAGGTGGTCACTCCAAGACCACAGGAGGCAGGCAAGTGGATCACGGTTGGGAGAGGCAAGGGGCACAGGCAGGGACTAGAGAGTACCCCGGTGGCTGTACACCTTGACAAAAAGTACTCCTGTTTGAGCACTGTTGGGGGGGACAGCCTACCTGGGGGTAGCGACAGCGGCCGGGCCTCCGGTACAGAGATCGGTCCTGTTGCTCAGAAGGGTAAGGAAAAGAAGAGGAGAGCAATACTAATAGGGGACTCTATAGTTAGGGGGCCAGACAGGCGATTCTGTGGACGCAGTCGGGAGACCCGGATGGTAGTTTGCCTCCCTGGTGCCAGGATCTGTGATGTGTCTCAACGTGTCCAAGATATCCTGAAAGGGGAGGGAGAGGAGCCCGAGGTCGTGGTACATATAGGTACCAATGACATAGGTAAAAAAAGAGAAGAGGTCCTGAAAGGAGAATTTAGGGAGTTAGGAGGGGAGTTAAAGAGTAGGACAGCAAAGGTAACAATCTCGGGATTACTGCCTGTGCCACGCGACAGTGAGAGTAGGAATGGAGCAAGGTGGAGGATAAATGCGTGGCTGAAGGACTGGTGCAGAGGGCAGGGATTAAAATTTCTGGATCATTGGGACCTCTTTTGTGGAAGGTGCGACCTGTACAAAAAGGATGGGTTGCACTTGAACCTGAGGGGGACCGATATCCTGGCGGGGAGATCTGCAAAGGCTACTGGGGAGACTTTAAACTATAATGGTTGGGGGGAGGTACTCAAATAGAGAAAGCTATTAGACAGTGTGTGAGGCAGGAGGCAGAGAAGGAAAGCATTCAGACCCAACATGTAGGGGGAAAAGAAGAAAACAATAATAAACAGAGAATAAGAGGTGGTGGGGTTCTTAAATGGGTGAGCAGAGAAACAGAGGGGTGTAAAATGCGGGCGGAAGCAATAGGTAGCAAGGTGAAAAATAAAAGTGGCAGGCAGACAAATCCAGGGCAAAAATCAAAAAGGGCCACTTTTCAACATAATTGTATAAGGGGTAAGAGCGTTGTAAAAACAAGCCTGAAGGCTTTGTGTCTCAATGCAAGGAGCATTCGTAATAAGGTGGATGAGTTGAATGTGCAGATAGCTATTAATGACTATAATATAGTTGGGATCATGGAGACATGGCTCCAGGGTGACCAAGGCTGGGAGCTGAACATCCAGGGATATTCAATATTCAGGAGGGATAGAGAGAAAGGAAAAGGTGGTGGAGTAGCGTTGCTGGTTAGAGAGGAGATTAACGCAGTGGAAAGGAAGGACATTAGCTTGGAGGATGTGGAATCGGTATGGGTAGAACTGCGAAACACTAAGGGGCAGAAAACGCTTGTGGGTGTTGTGTACAGGCCACCTAGCAGTAGTAGTGAAGTTGGGGATGGCATCAAACAGGAAATTAGAAATGCGTGCAACAAAGGCAAAACAGTTATAATGGGTGACTTCAATCTACATATAGATTGGGTGAATCAAATTGGCAGGGGTGCTGAGGAAGAGGATTTCTTGGAATGTATGCGAGATAGTTATCTAAACCAACATGTAGAGGAACCAACGAGAGAGCAGGCTATTCTAGACTGGGTATTGAGTAATGAGGAAGGGTTAGTTAGCAGTCTTGTTGTGCGTGCCCCCTTGGGCAAGAGTGACCATAATATGGTTGAGTTCTTCATTAGGATCGAGAGTGACATTGTTAATTCAGAAACAACGGTTCTGAACTTAAAGAAAGGTAACTTTGAGCGTATGAGACGTGAATTGGCCAAGATTGACTGGCAATTAATTCTAAATGGGTTGACGGTGGATATGCAATGGAAGGCATTTAAAGACTGCATGGATGAATTACAAAAATTGTTCATCCCAGTTTGGCAAAAGAATAAATCAGGGAAGATAGTGCATCCGTGGATAACAAGGAACATCAGGGATGGTATCAAAGCAAAAGATGATGCGTACAAATTAGCCAGAAAAAGCAGCATACCAGAGGACTGAGAGAAATTCAGAGACCAGCAGAGGAGGATAAAGGGCTTAATTAGGAAAGGGAAAATAGATTATGAAAGAAAACTGGCAGGGAACATAAAAACTGACTGCAAAAGTTTTTATAGATATGTGAAGAGAAAGAGATTAGTTAAAACAAATCTAGGTCCCTTGCAGTCAGAAACAGGTGAGTTGATCATGGGGAACAAGGATATGGCGGACCAATTGAATAACTACTTTGGTTCCGTCTTCACTAAGGAAGACATAAATAATCTGCCGGAAATAGCAGGGGACCGCGGGTCATAGGAGATAGAGGAACTGAGTGAAATCCAGGTTAGTCGGGAAGTGGTGTTGGGTAAATTGAATGGATTAAAGGCCGATAAATCCCCAGGGCCAGATAGGCTGCATCCCAGAGTACTTAAGGAAGTAGCTCCAGAAATAGTGGATGCATTAGTAATAATCTTTCAAAACTCTTTAGATTCTGGAGTAGTTCCTGAGGATTGGAGGGTAGCAAACGTAACCCCACTTTTTAAGAAGGGAGGGAGAGAGAAAACGGGGAATTACAGACCAGTTAGTCTAACATCGGTAGTGGGGAAACTACTAGAGTCAGTTATTAAAGATGGGATAGCAGCACATTTGGAAAGTGGTGAAATCATTGGACAAAGTCAGCATGGATTTACGAAAGGTAAATCATGTTTGACGAATCTTATAGAATTTTTCGAGGATGTAACTAGTAGAGTGGATAGGGGAGAACCAGTGGATGTGTTGTATCTGGACTTTCAGAAGGCTTTCGACAAGGTCCCACATAAGAGATTAGTATACAAACTTAAAGCACACGGTATTGAGGGTTCAGTATTGATGTGGATAGAGAACTGGCTGGCAAACAGGAAGCAAAGAGTAGGAGTAAACGGGTCCTTTTCACAATGGCAGGCAGTGACTAGTGGAGTACCGCAAAGCTCAGTGCTGGGACCTCAGCTATTTACAATTTATATTAATGATCTGGATGAGGGAATTGAAGGCAACATCTCCAAGTTTGCGGATGACACTAAGCTGGGGGGCAGTGTTAGCTGTGAGGAGGATGCTAGGAGACTGCAAGGTGACTTGGATAGGCTGGGTGAGTGGACAAATGTTTGGCAGATGCAGTATAATGTGGATAAATGTGAGGTTATCCACTTTAGTGGCAAAAACAGGAAAGCAGACTATTATCTAAATGGTGGCCGATTAGGAAAAGGGGAGATGCAGCGAGACCTGGGTGTCATGGTACACCAGTCATTGAAAGTAGGCATGCAGGCGCAGCAGGCAGTGAAGAAAGCGAATGGTATGTTAGCTTTCATAGCAAAAGGATTTGAGTATAGGAGCAGGGAGGTTCTACTGCAGTTGTACAGGGTCTTGGTGAGACCACACCTGGAGTATTGCGTACAGTTTTGGTCTCCAAATCTGAGGAAGGACATTATAGCCATAGAGGGAGTGCAGAGAAGGTTCACCAGACTGATTCCTGGGATGTCAGGACTTTCATATGAAGAAAGACTGGATAGACTTGGCTTATACTCGCTAGAATTTAGGAGATTGAGAGGGGATCTTATAGAAATGTACAAAATTCTTATGGGGTTGGACAGGCTAGATGCAGGAAGATTGTTCCCGATGTTGGGGAAGTCCAGGACAAGGGGTCACAGCTTAAGGATAAGGGGGAAATCCTTTAGGACCGAGATGAGAAGAAACTTTTTCACACAGAGAGTGGTGAATCTTTGGAACTCTCTGCCACAGAGGGTAGTTGAGGCCAGTTCATTGGCTATATTTAAGAGGGAGTTAGATGTGGCCCTTGTGGCTAAAGGGATCAGGGGGTATGGAGAGAAGGCAGGTACGGGATACTGAGTTGGATGATCAGCCATGATCACATTGAATGGCGGTGCAGGCTCGAAGGGCCGAATGGCCTACTCCTGCACCTATTTTCTATGTATCTATGTATCTATGATCTGGGAATAACCGTGCATAGTTCCTTGAAGGTGGAATCTCATATAGATAGGGTGGTAAAGAAAGCTTTTGGTATGCTAGCCTTTATAAATCAGAGCATTGAGTATAGAAGCTGGGATGTAATGTTAAAATTGTACAAGGCATTGGTGAGACCAAATCTGGAGTATGGTGTACAATTTTGGTCGCCCAATTATAGGAAGGATGTCAACAAAATAGAGAGAGTACAGAGGAGATTTACTAGAATGTTGCCTGGGTTTCAACAACTAAGTTGCAGAGAAAGGTTGAATAAGATAGGACTTTATTCTCTGGAACGCAGAAGGTTAAGGGGGGACTTGATAGAGGTCTTTAAAATGATGAGAGGGATAGACAGAGTTGATGTGGATCAGCTTTTCCCTTTGAGAATAGGGAAGATTCAAACAAGAGGACATGACTTGAGAATTAAGGGACAGAAGTTTAGGGGTAACATGAGGGGGAACTTCTTTACTCAGAGAGTGGTAGCGGTGTGGAATGAGCTTACAGTGGAAGTGGTGGAGGCAGGTTCGTTGGTATCATTTAAAAATAAATTGGATAGGCATATGGATGAGAAGGGAATGGAGGGTTATGGTATGAGTGCAGGCAGGTGGGACTAAGGGAAAAAATTTGTTCGGCACGGACTTGTAGGGCCGAGATGGCCTGTTTCCGTGCTGTAATTGTTATATGGTTATATGGTTATACTGGGAGACCACAGAACATTCCTGAAATTCAAGAGAGTCAGGAGGTGGAAGTTAGTGAAGTGGCTATTAGTAAGAATATATTTTTGAAACTGAAAGATCTGAAGGTGAATAGGTTACCTGGGCCGGATGGAGTGCACCCAGGGTTCTGAAAGAGGTGGCTTTAAAGATTGTGGAGGCATGAATAGTGATATTTCAAGAGTCACTAGAGTCAGGAGCGGTTCCGGATGATTGGGAAATTGCCAATAATTCTCTGCTGTACAAGAAAGTAAAGTAAAGTAGCCTTTTTTGTCATTTAGACCTTTCGGTTTGAACAAAATTTTTGTTGCCTTGCAGTCATACATATAATAAAAATGACAAAAACACACAATAAACACAAATGTAACATCCACCACAGTGAGTTCACCAGGCACCTCCTCACTGTGATGGAAGGCAAAAATCTTAAAGTCCTTGTCTCTTCCCTCCTTGTTCCGCAGCCCCGACGTCGGACTTACAACACCCCGGCGAGTGGTCCTGAACATCGGGCCGCCCGTAGCGGCAACTGCGGAGGGCACGGGGAGGCCCTGACCACGGGGAACAATGGAGGAAGAGACTGACTTTGGTGCCTTCCCACACAGTAGGAAACTTTGATTTTGCTGTGTGGGGATGTTTTATGTCAAACTCTGTAGTGTGTTGGGTCCCTTATTTTTATTGTATGGCTGTATGGGAATTTCATTTCACTGTGCCATCTGGCACATGTGACGAATAAATGTATCTTGTATCTTGTATCTTCTCCTTCTGCTCCGAGGCGACCTGTGAGTTCCTGACGCTGTCGTCCACCGATCCTCCGAGGTCAGGTCGCCGCTGCCGCCGGAACCGCTATTGAAAGTTGCCAAATAGTGAAAGGCTTAGATTGATTTTATGGAGAGAAGATATTTCCACTAGCGGGAGAGTTTACGAAAAGAGGTCGGTGGACTTTCGCTTCCGAATTTTATGTATTATTACTGGGCAGTGCATATTAAGAATATAATTTATTGGCTGGATAGTTCTACCCAACAGACAGAATGGATAAAAATGGAGAAAGAGGATTGTCATCCTTGTAATATAGGAACGATCCTCTTCTCCCCGAAAAAACTGAATAACACAATATATAAGAAGAACGCAATTATATATGGTACAATAAGAATTTGGAAACAAATAAAATTATCTTTAAAATTAAGAAATTTATCATTGTTAATGCCAATAGCAAATAACCCTTTATTTAAACCATCTCTTTTTGATAAAACATATAACCAATGGGAAAGTCTCGGAATTAGAAGGATCGGGGATATGTACAAAATGGGAAACCTACTATCATTCCAACAATTACAATTAAAATTTAAACTGAAAAACAACCAATATTTTAAATATCTTCAGATTTGCGATTTCATGAAAAAATATATACAAGGATATCAAAAAATAACTCCTGAATTATTGGAAGAAGCAATGAATATTGAAGCTGACTCACAAAAATTAATATCATATTTATATAATAGTATTGTAAATATAGACCTACCATCGACAGAGGCATTTAGAGAAGAGTGGGAACGGGAACTAATGATAAAAATTACGAAGGTTACATGGGAAAAGTATTTGATATATATTCACAAATGTTCGATTAATATAAGACATAATCTAATTCAATTTAAAATTATACATAGATTATATTATTCAAAAACAAGATTAAACAAATTTTATCCAAATATTTCCCCCATTTGTGATAAATGTCTATCCCAAAACGCAACTATAACACACTCCTTAGTTTCCTGCACAAAACTTTATTGATTTTGGAGTGTTATTTTTGAAATATTTACAAAATTATTCAAGATAAGAATGGAATCTAATACTGAAATTATTATATTTGGAGTAATGGAAGATGGGAATAAATTGAACACATCTCAAATTTTATTTTTTAACTATGATTTAATAATAGCAAAAAAATTAATACTTAAATTTTGGAAAAACACATCAATACCAACGCTTAAAATGTGGATTGCAAGTATGTTGGACACCGCACATCGTGAGGAAATGCGATTCCTCCTAATGGATAAATCAGACCAATTCATAACGAGTTGGTCTCCATTTGTCTTTTTGGAATCATATGGTGCAACACAATTGTAAAAAATAACTGTTTCAGGACTGGACAAAGGTTGGTCAAGATTATAAATAATGATCTCCTTACCCTTTTTTTTATTTTATTTAAAAAAAAAAATTTTTTAATGTCTTATTCTCTTTTTTCTATTATCTTTTTCTCAACTTTCTTCACTCATTCGTCTTTCTTCTTTTTCTTCACACAATATATATCTCATGCTTTTCTATGCTTTACTATCTAATTTATTTTTCTTATTCTAATCTTTCTTTAATATAACAACAACAAAAAAAGAAGCTGTACATAAAATGTATTATGAAAATATATATTAGGCACTTTGGTGCCATATGATTGTACTTACTTCTAATAAAATAAAATATAAAAAAAAAAAAAAAAAGAATGGTGGTGCAGGCTGGAAGGGCCGAATGGCCTCTACTCCTGCACCTATTTTCTATGTTTCTACAAAGAGTAAGAAAGAATCAAGAGTGGACATCGGACCGCTGGAATAGTGGAGGAGATGTGATAATGGGGAATAAAGAAATGACAGAAGAATTAATAACTTTTTTTGCCTCAGTCTTCATACTGGGAGACCACAGAACATTCCTGAAATTCAAGAGAGTCAGGAGGTGAAAGTTAGTGAAGTGGCTATTAGTAAGAATATATTTGGGAAACTGTAAGATCTGAAGGTGAATAGGTTACCTGGGCCGGATGGAGTGCACCCACGGTTCTGAAAGAGGTGGCACTTAAAGATTGTGGAGGCATGAATAGTGATATTTCAAGAGTCACTAGAGTCAGGAGTGGTTCCGGATGATTGGGAAATTGCCAATAATTCTCTGCTGTACAAGAAAGTAAAGTAAAGTAGCCTTTATTGTCATTCAGACCTTTCGGACTGAACAAAATTTTCGTTGCCTTGCAGTCATACATATAATAAAAATGACAAAAACACACAATAAACACAAATTTAACATCCACCACAGTGAGTTCACCAGGCACCTCCTCACTGTGATGGAAGGTCTCTTCCCTCCTTGTTCTCCCTCTGCGTTGAGGCGACCTGTGAGCTCCCGACGTTGTCGTCCACCGGGGTCAGGTCGTCGCTGCCGCCGGAGCAGCTATTGAAAGTTGCCGAATAGTGAAAGGCTTGGATTGATTTGATGGAGAGAAGATATTTCCACTAGCGGGAGAGTTTATGAACAGACGTCCTAGCTTCAGATTTAATGGACGTTCCTTGAGGAAGGAGACGAGAAGGGTTTTTGTAAGTTACAGAGTGGATCATCTGTGGAATGCCTTGCCACTTAAGGCCAGTGGAGGCCAAGTTAAGGGATATATTTAGGAAAAGATTGATAGATTCTCGATTAGTACGGATGTAAGGAGTTATGGGGAGAAGACAGGCGATTGGGGTTGGGAGATAGATCAACCGTTACTAACTGGCGGAGTATACTTGATGTGCCGAATGGACTAGTTCTGCTCTCTTCACTTATGAATTTATGAACTTAATATCAGACACAATGCCAAATGTACAGCGTTCGTAGCCGGCATCGTTTACTAAATATAGGACCCAGTAATTTACACAAAGAGCGCCAATGCTGATTACTATGGAGAAGGTGCTTGGGAAGCTGACAGGGCTGAAGGTGGATGTTACCTGGAACGGACAAACTGCATCCTAGGGTTCTGAAAGTGTTAGCTTTAGAGATTGTGGATGCGCTGTGGGGGGGGACGAGTCGGGCTACAGGAGTCTGGTGAACGACATTCTTGCCTATGGTGAGGTGAACGACCTAAGCCTCAACACAGACAAGACAAAAGAAATAATAATGGACTTCAGAAAAAATGCACCCCCCCTGCAGCCCCTCATCATCAAGGGGACTGTGGTGGAGAGGGCTGACAGTTACAGATACCTGGGACTACAAATAACATCAGATCTGAACTGGACTTTGAACACTGCAGCCACAGTGAAAAAAGCCCAGCAGAGACTGTACTTCATCAGGCTGCTCAGAAAAGCTGGTCTGCACTGTCGCCCTCTCACCCAGGTCTACAAAGGACTGGTAGAGAGCATCCTCACCACAGGCATCACGGTGTGGTATGGAAACACCACACAGACAGAGAGGAAGGCTCTGCAAAGAGTCATAAAGACTGCAGAGAGGATCATCAGAACTGAACTCCCCTCCATGGACACAATCTACACACAGCGCTGTCAAAAAAGAGCAGGGAGAATCATTAGAGACACACTACATCCAGCTCACTCCCTGCTCAAACACAAAAACTGCACATACAACCTCAGGCACAGACGAGCGGACAGTATCGCCACAAATAGAACACGCTTTTTTAAGAGCTTCTTCCCTGCAACAGTGAGACTCTTGGCCAAAACACAACAAAATGAACTGATGTCCTGATATAGTGTTTGTGCAAGTTACAATGCTCTATGTGTCTTCTGTGTGTCTTTTTAAATTTTTTTAAATTTTTTAATTTTTAATTTAAATTTTTAACTTAACTTGACTCTCTGAATAGCCGCACAAGAGTTCCTATGTGTGTAAGCACAAATGGCAAATAAAGTTTTTGACCTTTGACCTTTTGACCTTGGCTGATAGTGATATTTCAGGAATCACTAGAGTCAGGAGTAGTCCCAGATGATTGGAGAATTGTCAATATTACCGGGGCTGGCCTTAGGAGGTACGGGGCCCAATTGGGAATAATTATGTTAAGCCCCAGCTTCCCAGCCAAGGTCTGTAGAACCATAGAAATACAAATAAAGTCTATTATAGATTTTATATCTCTATGGTAGAATGGAAAGTCATCAAAATGTGCGCTTAAAAAGTGCCTGCGACTTAATGGACCAAACAGTTCTAAGCTACATTTTAATATAAAATTGCATACATGTAAGCCTACAAGTAACAAACAAAATGTGTGGATCACCTCTGAAAAGTACATATTTACAATACCACTTGTTTTAGTTACTGTGAAATGAAAAAAAAAGTAATTTAATTAAATAGATCCTGGAAAACCAATAACCATTGGTGAAAAACCAGTCCAGGCATTAAACTTTGGGCTTCAGCCCCATCCTAACTTAGTTGTGTGTGTTAGTTGTCTGTGCGTGATGTGTGTGTGTTAGTTGTCTGTGCGTGATGTGTGTGTGGGAGGGAAGGAGAGAAGGGAGGGAGGGAGAGAAGGGCGGAATGACAGAAGGGAAGGAGGGAAGTAGAGAAATGAGGGAGGGGAGGAGAGAAAGAAGGGATGAAGCGAATGAGAGAAGGGAAAGGAAGGAGGGAGGGAGGGAAGAAGGGAGGGAGGGAGAGAAGGGAGGGAGAGGGCTGGCAGCAGGAGCGGATGCCGGGGTCCGGGCGGACGGGTGTGAGCTGAGGCCGATGTTTGTAAACGTTGCTCCAACCCCCGGCCCGGCCCTCCGTGTAGTGTTCACTGCGTCTCCCCGGGGAGAGAGAGGGGGAGCCGGGGCCGTGTGCGTGAAGCACGGCGACTGGAGGGGCGGGACCGCTGCCGTGAGCAAACGACCCACCTCCCCCTCTTCCCCCCTCTCCCCCTTTCTTCCCCCTCCACCCCTCTACTTTCTTTCCACCCCTCTCTCCCCCCTCCACCTGGGTAGACCTACCTGAGCCGAGAGTAGATTACTCTGACGAGGGGCCCAATTGGGAGCCATTGGTCCAATCGGCTTCAGGTCGGCCCGGAATATTACCATGATGCACATGAAGGAAGCAAAGCAGTGGGAACTATAGGCCGATTAGTCTCACTTTGGTGTTTGGTGAGATTTTAGAGTCCATTATAAAGGATGAGTTTACAGAGTACTTTGAAGTTGACGATAAAATAGGCCGGTCAGCATGGCTTTGTGAAGGGGAGATCTGGCTTGTCAAATTTGCTGAAAGTCTTTGAAGAAGTATATAGCAGAGACAAAGAAGAGTCAATAGATATTATTGTCTTAGATGTTCAGAAACCCTTTGATAACGTGCCACACATGAGGCTGCTACTGAGAGACCACGATATCAAAGGGCACATACTCGCATGTCTAGGAGGTTGGAGGGATGGCAGAAGACAAAGAGTGGCAATAAATGTGGCTTTATCTGGTTGGTTGCCAGCGACTAGCGAAGTTCCACAGGGGTCGGTGCTGGGGCTGCTATTCTTCATGTTGTATATTAATGATTTAGACAAAGGAATGAGGATTTTGTGGCCATGTTCGCGGATGAAACGAAAATATGTGGAAGGGCAGGTAGTGTATAGAATGCAGGGACTCTGCAGAAGGACAGATAGGTTGTGAGAGTGAGCTGAGAAATGGCAGATGGAATAAAGTGTAGCACGGGCGTAGCCTATTTTCTAAATGGGGAGATTATGTAAGAAATTGGAGGTACAAATGGATTTGGGAGTGCTAGTGCAGGATTCCCCAAAAGTTAATCTGCAAGTCCAATCAGTAGTAAAGAAAGCAAACTCGATGCCAGCGGTTATTTCAAGATGGCTTGTATACAAAAACAGGGATGCAAAATGCAAAGGTGCTGGAAAGGCCGCATTTGGAATATTCTGAACAATTTTGGGCACCAGCTCTGAGGAAGGATCTCTAGCGGGTCCAGAGGAGGTTTACAAGAATGCTCTCAGGAATGTGAACTACAGAGCATCACAAACACTCAACTACCCTCCCTGGATGACATTTACAGGGCCCGATGTTTACGCTGGGCCACAAACATCAAACAGGACATCCCACCCTGCCAACCACCTTTTCACTCTGCTGCCCTCTGGGAGGCGATACAGGTCTCTGAAGGCCCACACTTGTAGACTAATTAACAGTTTCTACCCACGTGCCATAAAATAACTAAACTCAAATAGACAACACTGCGGGCAACACAACACTATGCGTGGGGCAATATAATGCGCAATATTTTTTATATTTCTATTATCTATTTATTAATTTAATTTTATTAATTTAATTTACTGATCTTGCCGGTATATGAGAGTCAATGGTTGTTTGTGTTTTTGTTCTTTTAATCTTTTATCCCGTGTCTTCTATGTATACCACTGAAGGAGATGCAATGAAATGTTGTTGTACAGTTGTTGTGCAATGACAATAAACATATCTGATTTGATCGATTTGAATTGACCTATGATGAGTGTTTGACAACACTGGGACTATTCTCACTGGAGTTAGAATAATGAGGGAGAACCACATTGAAACATATAGAATGGTGAAAGGCTTGGATAGAGTGGATGTGGAGAGGATGTTGCCACTAGTTGGAGAGTCTAGGACATAGCAACATAGAAACATAGAAAATAGGTGCAGGAGTAGGCCATTCGGCTCTTCGAGCCTGCACCGCCATTCAATATGATCATGGCTGATCATCCAACTCAGTATCCTGTACCTGCCTTCTCTCCATATCCCCTGATCCCTTTAGCCACATCTAGCTCCCTCTTAAATATAGCCAATGAACTGGCCTCAACTACCTTCTGTGGCAGAGAGTTCCAGAGATTCACCACTCTCTGTGTGAAAAATGTTTTTATCATCTCGGTCCTAAAAGACTTCCCCCTTATCCTTAAACTGTGACCCCTTGTTCTGGACTTCCCCAACATCGGGAATAATCTTCCTGCATCTAGCCTGTCCGACCCCTTAAGAATTTTGTAAATTTCTATAGGATCCCCCCTCAATCTTCTAAATTCTAGCGAGTACAAGCCGAGTCTATCCAGTCTTTCTTCATATGAAAGTCCTGATATCCCAGGAATCAGTCTGGTGAACCTTCTCTGTACTCCCTCTTTGGCAAGAATGTCTTTCCTCAGATTTGGAGACCAAAACTGTATGCAATACTCCAGGTGTGGTCTCACCAAGGTGTGGTACAACTGCAGTAGAACCTCCCTGCTCCTATACTCAAATACTTTTGCTATGAATGCTAACATACCACTCGCTTTCTTCATTGCCTGCTGCACCTGCATGCCTACTTTCAATGACTGTTGTACCATGACACCCAGGTCTCGTTGCATCTCCCCTTTTCCTAATCGTCCACCATTTAGATAATAGTCTACATTCCTGTTTTTGCCACCTAAGTGGATAACCTCACATTTATCCACATTATACTGCATCTGCCATGCATTTTCCCACTCACCCAGCCTATCCAAGTCACCTTGCAGCCTCCAAGCATCTCCTCACAGCTAACACTACCCCCCAGCTTCGTGTCATCTGCAAACTTGTAGATGTTGCATTTAATTCCCTCGTCCAAATCATTAATATATATTGTAAATAATTGGGGTTCCAACATTGAGCCTTGCGGTACCCCACTAGTCACTGCCTGCCATTCTGAAAAGGATCCGTTTACTCCTACACTTTGCTTCATGTTTGCCAGTCAGTTCTCTATCCACATCAATACTGAACCCCCAATACCATGTGCTTTAAGTTTGTATACTAATCTCTTATGTGGGACCTTGTCGAAAGCCTTCTGAAAGTCCAGATATAACACATCCACTGGTTCTCCCTTATCCTCTCTACTAGTTACTACCGATGTTAGACTAACTGGTCTGTAATTCCCCATTTTCTCTCTCCCTCCCTTTTTAAAAAGTGAGGTTACAATAGCTACCCTCCAATCCTCAGGAACTACTCTAGAATCTAAGGAGTTTTGAAAAATTATCACTAATGCATCCACTATTTCTGGGGCTACTTCCTTAAGTACTCTGGGATGCAGCCTATCTCGCCCTGGGGATTTATCGGCCTTTAATCCATTCAATTTACCGAACTCCACTTCCCGGCTAACCTGGATTTCACTCAGTTCCTCCATCTTATTTGACCCGCTGTCCCCTGTTATTTCCGGCAGATTATTTATGTCTTCCTTAGTGAAGACGGAACCAAAGTAGTTATTCAATTGTTCCGCCATGTCCTTGTTCCCCATGATCAATTCACCTGTTTCTGACTGCAAGGGACCTACATTTGTTTGAACTAATCTCTTTCTCTTCACATATCTATAAAAACAATTTCAGTCAGTTTTTATGTTCCCTGCCGGTTTTCTTTCATAATCTATTTTCCCTATCCTAATTAAGCCCTTTGTCCTCCTCTGCTGGACTGAATTTCTTTATGCCTTCCATTGCATATCCACCGTCAACCCTTTAAGAATCAATTTCCAGTCTATCTTGGCCAATTCACGTCTCATACCCTCAAAGTTACCTTTCCTTAAGTTCAGAACCGTTGTTTCTGAATTAACAATGTCACTCTCCATCCTAATGAAGAACTCAACCATATTATGGCCACTCTTGCCCAAGGGGCCACGCACAACAAGACTGCTAACTAACCCTTCCTCATTACTCAATACCCAGTCTAGAATAGCCTGCTCTCTCGTTGGTTCCTCTACATGTTGGTTTAGAAAACTATCCCGAATACATTCCAAGAAATCCTCGACCTCAGCACCCCTGCCAATTTGATTCACCCAATCTATATGTAGATTGAAGTCACCCATTATAACTGTTTTACCTTTATTGCACGCATTTCTAATTTCCTGTTTGATGCCATCTCCAACTCCACTATTACTGTTAGGTGGCCTGTACACAACACCCACAAGCGTTTTCTGCCCCTTAGTGTTTCGCTGCTCTACCCATATTGATTCCACATCCTCCAAGCTAATGTCCTTCCTTTCCATTGCGTTAATCTCCTCTCTAACCAGCAACGCTACCCCACCTCCTTTTCCTTTCTGTCTATCCCTCTTGAATATTGAATATCCCTGGATGTTCAGCTCCCAGCCTTGGTCACCCTGGAGCCATGTCTCCGTGATCCCAACTATATCATAGTCATTAATAGCTATCTGCACATTCAACTCATCCACCTTATTACGAATGCTCCTTGCATTGAGGCACAAAGCCTTCAGGCTTGTTTTTACAACGCTCTTACCCCTTATACAATTGTGTTGAAAAGTGGCCCTTTTTGATTTTTGCCCTGGATTTGTTTCCCTGCCACTTTTACTTTTCACCTTGCTACCTTTTGCTTCTACCGTCATTTTACATAGAAACATAGAAAATAGGCGCAGGAGTAGGCCGTTCGGCCCTTCGAGCCTGCACCGCCATTCGATATAATCATGGCTGATCATCCAACTCAGTATCCCATCCCTGCCTTCTCTCCATACCCCCTGATCCCTGTAGCCACAAGGGCCACATCTAACTCCCTCTTAAATATAGCCAATGAACTGGCCTCAACTACCTTCTGTGGCAGAGAATTCCACAGATTCACCACTCTCTGTGTAAAAAATGATTTTCTCATCTCTAAAAGACATCTGTTGGCCACTCTTATCCTTAAACTGTGACCCCTAGTTCTGGACACCCCTTTTTACACCCCTTTGTCTCTCTGCTCACACATTTAAGAACCCCTCATCCTCTTATTCTCTGTTTATTATTTTTTTCTACTTTTACCCTACATGTTGGGTCTGAGTGCTTCCCTTCTCTGCCTCCTGCCTCACACACTTTCTCTATTTGAATCCCTCCCCCCAACCGTTCTAGTTTAAAGTCTCCGCAGTAGCCTTTGCAAATTTCCCCGCCAGGATATTGGTCCCCCTCGGGTTCAAGTGCAACCCGTCCTTTTTGTACAGGTCACACCTTCCACAAAAGAGGTCCCAATGATCCAGGACTGGAGGTCATAGCCTCAGAGTGTAAAGGACGTTCGTTGAGGAAGTATGTGCGGAGACAGTCAGAGGTCATAAGGTCAAATGTTCATAAGGCACATGAGTAGAATTAGACCATTCGGCCCATGAAGTCTATTCCGCCGTTCAATCATTGGTGATATATCTCTCCTTACTAACCCCATTCTGCTGCCTTCTCCCTATCACCCCTGATACCCGTACTAATCAAGAATCTATCTATCTCTCCCTTAAACATATCCAATAACTTGGCCTCCACAGCCGTCTGTGGCAAAGAATTCCACAGATTCACCACCCTCTGATTAACAAAATCTCTCATTATCTCCTTCCTAAATGAAAGTCCTTTAATTCTCAGGCTGTAACGTCTAGTCATAGACTTTCCCATTCACGCAAACTGGAGGGTGGTGAACCTGTGGAATTACTTGCCACAAATGCTATGAAGGCCATGTACTGTAAATGGATATTTGAAGGCAGTGAAGAATAGACTGTTGATTATTACTGATGTTTTGGGTTAAGGGCAGTGACAGGTGAATCAGGTTAGGAGGGAGAGATAGATCAGCCATTACTGAATGATGGAGTAGACTTGATGTGCCAAATGGAGCAATTTTACGCTCATCATTTTTGGCCCTATGACAATATCAGACATAACGCCCAATATAGAGAGCCAATGCTGATACAATGGATGAAAGATTCTAAATTTCCAACAGCCGTACGCAGTAAACGGAGGCCGGTGAACGTGAATATGGACGGGATCCAGAGCAATATAACACGTGGAGTGGACTGATGCTCTGACATCATGGACGTCACGATGACAACGCTTACACAGAGGCCGAACTTTGTTCTTGGAAAGAGGAAATGGCAATAGTGCATTATATTCAAAAAATGGGTAACTTGCTTAAGGCTTGGTGGGATCGGAACAGTGCACATCCTAGTGAGACAAAACACGATGTATTCTAAATAGGCGCAGGTCAACTGCGGTTATAACATTGGCGACATTAATTTTTGTTAGTTTAGTTCAGTTTAGTTTGGTTTAGTTTAGTCGAGTGATTATAGAATGGAAACAGATCCGTCCCACCGAATCCAGGCCGACCATCGAACACCGATTCACGCTAGATCTATGTCATCCTCCTTTCTTATCCACATCACATATTTCGGCCACTTTATAGAGACCAATTAAGTGACACTCTCACACGGCTTTGGGATGTGAGAGGAAACATCGGGCCATTCGGTAACAGGGAGAAGTTGCAAACTCCACGCAGACAGCACCCAAGGCCAGGATTGAACCAGGGTCTCTACCGCTGAGTCAGCGTCTGTAAGTGAATTACCCCAGGTTTTTGCGGCAGTGGTAATTTGGCGATATCACTGAGGAATATGAGCATGACAAGGATCAGGTGCAGAATCTGGCTACTGGCTAATTGACCAAGGCTAATGGAATATTGGCCTTCATAACAAGAGGATTTCAGTATAGGAGTAAAGAGGTTCTTCTGCAGTTGTGTAGGGCTCTGGTGAGACCACATCTGGAGTATTGTGTACAATTTTGGTCTCCTAATTTGAGGACATTCTTGTGATTGAGACAGTGCAGCGTAGGTTCACGAGATTGATCCCTGGGATGGCGGGACTGTCATATGAGGAAAGATTGAAAAGACTAGGCTTGTATTCACTGGAGTTTAGAAGGATGAGGGGGATCTTGTAGAAACATATAAAATTATAAAAGTACTGGACAAGCTAGATGCAGGAAAAGTGATCCCAATGTTGGGCGAGTCCAGAACCAGGGGGCCATAGTCTTAGAATAAAGGGGAGGTCATTTAAGACTGAGATGAGAAGAAACTTTTTCGCCCAGAGAGTTGTGCATTTATGAAATTCCCTGCCACAGTGGAGGCCAAATCACTGGATGGATTTAAGAGAGAGTTAGATAGAGCTCTAGGGGCTAGTGGAATCAAGGGTTATGGGGAGAAGGCAGGCACGGGTTATTGATAGGGGACGATCAGCCATGATCACAATGAATGGCGGTGCTGGCTCGAAGGGCCGAATGGCCTCCTCCTGCACCTATTTTCTATGTTTCTATGTCTAATCACATGAAACAATGCTGATTTTAACATTAACCAAGACATGGATTTGTGAATGAAGGAACTGAAGGTTCTGGTTTACATCGGCAATAAATCCTGGAGTAACGCAGTGGGACAGGCAGCATGTCCGGACAGAACAAATGGGAGACGTTTCAGATCGAGACCCTTCTTAGGTCTGGTAGTCAGGGGAAGAGACAGTTTAGAGGTATGGAAGGGCAAGGTGTGAAAACGGCATATCAAAGCAAACGATGCTGATGGAATGTAGATTGGTTAATTGTTCTCTGAGGGGAAGCTGACAAGAAAGCATCCAATCAGTGAAATTAATCAGGACAGTGAAACGTTGGTGAACTAGGATGGGGAGGGGTAGAGTGAGAGGAAAAGCAAGGGTTAAATCGATATCTATAACCGCTGGGGGTGTAAGCTGCCCGAGCGAAAAATGAGGTGCTGTTCCTCCAATGTTCGTTGGGCCTCACTCTGACAGTAGAGGGGCCAAGGACAGAGCTGTGTGGGAATGGGCGGGAAGTTAAAGTGTTTAACAACCGGGAGATCACGTCGGCCAAGGTGGATTGGTGTAGCTGTTGTGAAACACATTGCTTCGTTGCTATCGACATTTTGACATGTTCACTTGTGGCAACGTAGAACAGTACAACATAGGAACAAGCGCGTCGGTCCTTAATATCCTTGCCGAACATGGTGCCACGTAAAGCTCATCGTTTCTGTTTGTACGTGTGCTATATTTCTCCATTCCTCACATATCTATATGCTACTGGCATATCTGCCTCCACTAACACCCAAGGCAGCTACCAGTCTCAACTCTGTGCACAAAACGTTGTCCCGCATATCTTCTTGAAACATTGGCCCACTAAACAGATAGTCATTTGCATCCCAGCTGTTGTTTATTCCACAATTGTCTTTGCTAAAATCGCGAAGATCTAATCGGAATCTGTTGTGTTTATATTGCCTGATATTTCGCTAGATTTTGACATGGAGATAATTGTTTTTGGTGCTAAAAAAGAAAGGCTTAAAGTAAACCAACACCTTCACTCTCTGTCCCTGAAAACTTCAAACAAAGCCAGAAATCTTGGGGTCATTATGGATTCAGATTTAAATTTCGACAGTCACATCAAATCAGTAACAAAATCGGCCTACTATCACCTCAAAACATAGCAAGATTAAGAGGACTCATGTCAGCTCAAGACTTAGAAAAACTTGTACATGCCTTTATTAATAGTAGGCTAGATTATTGTAACGGTCTCCTTGCAGGTCTTCCAAAAAAAACTGTCAGGCAGCTACAGCTTGTTCAGAACGCTGTTGCTAGAGTTCTAACAAAGACCAAAAAATTTGAACATATTACACCAATTCTTAAATCCTTACATTGGCTCCCTGTATGTCAGAGAATTGATTTTAAAATCCTGCTGCTCACCTATAAATCACTACATGGTTTAGGGCCAAAGTATATCACTGACATGCTTCCACTATATAAGCCTTCTAGACCGCTAAGATCTTCTGAAACCAATCTGCTAGTGATTCCCAGAGTAAATACAAAACATGGGAAAGCAGGATTTAGTTACTATGCATCAAATAGCTGGAATAAACTTCCTGAAGATTTAAGACTTGCCTCAACTTTGACCACTTTTAAAAGAAGACTGAAAACTTTTATGTTTACTTTAGCTTTCAGCTAAATCTTAACTACATTGCACTTTTAACTTTTGCACTTTTTATAATGCATTTTTAATTTTGCTTTTATTTTCTTTTAGTTCTTCTATTTTATTTCATTTTATTATTTCATTTATTGTATGACATGTTTTTATGTGAAGCACTTTGAGTCTGCCTCGTGTATGAAATGTGCTATATAAATAAAGTTGCCTTGCCTTGCCTTGCCTAGATTCTGATCAGGGAAGCATTTTTAAAGCTCGGAGCGACTGTGGGGATATTTAGGACATTGAGACTCTCGAAAGTACATATTGCGACCCAATCTCAAATGTTTCAATTTTCAATCTTGAAATGTAAACGTTTTGCAGTTTAATCTATGGACGTTAAATAATGCGGCATGTTTGGGTCAGTCCGAGCATCCTTTGGTCAAGATGAAAGGTGCTGTGTTCAAATGGTTTCAATCCACTTGCAAATGGACATTGTGGAAGAGCAGCCTGCTCTCCAGAAGTGGTGTCGCATACTTGCATTGCCCTCACACAAACGTTGCGTTATTCTCTGCCATCGTATTGCAGGGACCTTTGCACAAAATAAAATCTGATAATCCTGTCCGGGAAATCTCAGGTCACTTTACTATTGCTGCCAGTAGCCAGAAAAGAATCCTTCTGGTCAGTTTCGAAAAACACATTGAGGAACATTGTTTTTTTTGTTTATTTTAGATGAGAGCGCAGCTGGACGCAACCGATACATTGATGTAAATAATCTCAGAAATAGAAGTCCCAGATTAGAACACTGACAGACAGAAAGAGCATCTAATTGTCCCCACCAACGCAGTACAGAATTAGGCCGTGCGCCATGCAAAACTTCAACCGATTCAAAAGCATGGCGAATGTTTCAGATAGTTTTCTGCTCGTCATTTGATAATATAATGGAGATTATATCCACGTTCACTTAAGGTAAAGAAATCCAGAACTCGTAGTTTGTGCAAGCATTCCGAAGGCTGGAATGGGGAGAGGGGTGTTCCTTGACGCAGTGCTCTCTCCATACCAACTCACTCTTTTATTAAACTTCTCCCAGAACTGTCAATACCCGAATGTCAATGTGAAGGAAACCATGTTCTGCCTGAAAGGCTGAGGATAGTGTGAGGGGGAGACTTGTATCAACATGTAATATGTGTATTCAGTTATCGGATGGAAGGAAAGTAGCCTGAAGCTGACCCATGATGATACTGGCCTGGTTGTGGGTGATGAGGCAGAGAAAAATTGAAACAAAGATAATAGGTGCAGGACTTGGGCATTTCGCCTTTCGAGTCAGCACCATCATTCAACATGATCGTGGCTGATCATCCACAATCAGTACCCCGTCCCTGCTTCTTCCCCATATCCCTTAATTCCATTAGCCTTAGGGGCTAAATCTAACTCTCTCTTGAAAACATCCAATGAATTGGCCTTTACTGCCTTCTGTGGCAGAGAAGTTCACAGATTCACAATTCCCTGGGTGAAAAAGGTTTTCCTCATCTCAGTAATAAATAGCCTACACCCTATTCATAAACTGTGACCCCCGATTCTGGACTCCCCAAACAAAGGGAACATTTTTTTCTGTATCTAGCCTCTCCAATCCCTTACGAATTGTATATGTTTCTACAAGATATCCTCTCATCCTTCTAAATTCCAGTGAATACAAGCCCAGTCGACCCATTCTTTCATCATATGTCAGTCATGCCATCCTGGGATTAACCTTGTAAACCTACCTGAACCCCCTCAATAACAAGAATGTCCTTCCTCAAATTAGGAGACCAAAACTGCACACAATAATCCAGGTGTGGTCTCACCACAGCCCTGTACAACTGCAGTAGGACCTCCTTGCTCCTAATCTCAAATCCTCTCGCAATGAAGGCCAACATGCCATTAGCTTTCTTCACTGCCTGCTGTACCTGCATGCTTACTTTCAGTGACTGATGTACAAGCACACTCGGGTCTCATTGCATCTCCCCTTTTCCTAATCTGACACTATTCAGATAATAATCTGCCTTCGTGATCTTGACACCAAAGTGTATAACCTCACATTTATCCACATTATACTGCATCTACCATGCAGCTGCCCAATCACCCAACCCATCCAAGTCACCCTACAGGCTCATAGCATCCTCCTCTCAGTTCACTCTGCCACCTATCTTTGTCAATAGACAATAGGTGCAGGAGTAGGCCATTCGGCCCTTTGAGCCAGCACCGCCATTCAATATGATCATGGCTGATCATCCCCAATCAGTACTCCGTTCCTGCCTTCTCCCCATATCCCCTGACTCCGCTATTTTTAAGAGCCCTGTCTAGCTCTCTCTTGAAAGCATCCAGAGAACCTGCCTCCACCTCCCTCTGAGGCAGAGAATTCCACAGACTCACCACTCTCTGTGACAAAAAGTGTTTCGTCGTCTCCGTTCTAAATGGCTTACTCCTTATTCTTGAACTGTGGTCCCTGGTTCTGGTCTCCCCCAACATCGGGAACATGTTTCCTGCCTCTGGCATGTCCAAGCTCTTAACAATCTTATATGTTTCAATGAGAAACCCTCTCATCCTTCTAAACTCCAGAGTGTACAAGTCCAGCTGCTCCATACTATCAGCATATGACATTCCCGCCATCCCGGGAATTAACCTTGTAAACTTACGCTGCACTCCCTCAATAGCAAGAATGTCCTTTCTCAAATTAGGGGACCAAAACTGCACACAATACTCCAGGTGTGGTCTCACTAGGGCTCTGTATAACTGCAGAAGGACCTCTTTGCTCCAATATTCGATTCCCCTTGTTATAAAGACCATCATGCCATTCGCTTTCTTCGCTGCCTGCTGTACCTGCATGCTTACTTTCATAGACTGATGTACATGGACCCCCAGATCCCGTTGTACTTCCCCTTTTCCCAACTTGACGCCATTTAGATAGTAATCTGCCTTCCTGTTTTTGCTACCAAAGTGGATAACCTCACATTTATCCGCCTTAAACTTCATCTGCCATGCATCTGCCCACTCCCCCAACCTGTCCAAGTCACCCTGCATTCTCATAGCATCCTCCTCACAGTTCACACTGCCACCCAGCTTTTTGTCATCTGCAAATTTGCTAATGTTACATTTAATTCCCATCGTCTAATTCGTTAATATATATTGTAAGTAACTGGGGTCCCAGCACTGTGCCTTGTGACAACCCACTACTCCCTCCCTGCCATTCTGAAAAGGACCCGTTAATTCCAACTCTTTGCTTTCTGTCAATTCTCTATCCGTGTCAATACCCTACCACCAATACCATGTGCTCTAATTCTGCACACTAATCTCTTGCGTAGGGCCTTTTTGAAGGTCCAGATACACTACATCCACTGGCTCTCCCTTATTCTTTCTACTTGTTACATCCTCAAAAGATTCCAGAAGATTAGTCTGTCCCAGTGTATTTCAGGTGAAATAGCCAAAGGAACTTTGTCATTAGGTCTCGTCAAGGATTACCCTCCCCTATAATATTTGTTGAAAAAATAGTTGTGGGGGTTTTGCTCATCGTATTAGCAGTACATTCCTCTGCCCTTGTAGAATATCAACGAACAATGTTTATGAAGATAACGATGTATTTACCAGTGGTGTTATTGCCCACGGAGTGACCTTGACAATAAGTACTCCTGTTTGAGCACTGTTGGGGGGGACGGCCTAGCTGGGGGTAGCAACAGCGGCCGGGCCTCCAGTACAGAGACCGGCCCTGTTGCTCAGAAGGATAAGGAAAAGAAGAGGAGGGCAGTAGTAATAGGGGACTCTATAGTTAGGGGGTCAGATAGGCGATTCTGTGGACGCAGTCTGGAGACCTGGATGGTTGTTTGCCTCCCTGGTACCAGGGTCTGGGATGTGTCTGAACGTGTCCAAGATATCCTGAAATGGGAGGGAGAGGAGCCCAAGGTTGTGGTACATATAGGTACCAATGACATAGGTAGAAAAAGAGAAGAGGTCCTGAAAGGAGAATTTAGGTAGTTAGGAGGAGAGTTAAGGAGAAGGACCGCAAAGGTAACAATCTCAGGATTACTGCCTGTGCCACGCGACAGTGAGAGTAGGAATTGAGCGAGGTGGAGGATAAATGCGTGGCTGAAGGACTGGTGCAGAGGGCAGGGATTCAAGTTTCTGGATCATTGGGACCTCTTTTGTGGAAGGTGTGACATGTACAAAAAGGACGGGTTGCACTTGAACCCGAGGGGGACCAAAATATGGTGGGGAAATGTGCAAAGGCTACTGCGGAGACTTTAAACTAGAACGGTTGGGGGGAGGGATTCAAATAGAGAAAGCTAGTAGACAGTGTGTGAGGCAGGAGGCAGAGAAGGGAAGCACTCAGACCCAACATGTAGGGGGGAAAGAAGAAAAAAAGAATAAACAGAATAAGAGGTGGTGGGTTTCTTAAATGTGTGAGCAGAAAGACAGAGTGGTGTAAAATGGGGGTAGAAGCAATAGGTAGCAAGGTGAAAAGTAAAAGTGGCAGGCAGACAAATCCAGGGCAAAAATCAAAAAGGGCAACTTTTCAATATAAATGTATAAGGGGTAAGAGCGTTGTAAAAACAAGCCTGAAGGCTTTGTGTCTCAATGCAAGGAGGATTCGTAATAAGGTGGATGAGTTGAATGTGCAGATAGCTATTAATGATTATGATATAGTTGGGATCACGTAGACATGGCTCCAGGGTGACCAAGCCTGGGAGCTGAACATCCAGGGATATTCAATATTCAGGAGGGATAGACAGAAAGGAAAAGGAGGTGGGGTAGCGTTGCTGGTTAGAGAGGAGATTAACGCAATGGAAAGGAAGGACATTAGCTTGGAGGATGTGAAATCGATATGGGTAGAGCTGCGAAACACAAAGGGGCAGAAAACGCTGGTGGGTGTTGTGTACAGGCCACCTAACAGTAGTAGTGAAGTTGGAGATGGTATCAAACAGGAAATTAGAAATGCGTGCAACAAAGGTAAAACAGTTATAATGGGTGACTTCAATCTACATATAGATTGGGTAAATCAAATTGGCAGGGGTGCTGAGGAAGAGGATTTCTTGCAATGTATGCGGGATAGTTTTCTAAACCAACATGTAGAGGAACCAACGAGAGAGCAGGCTATTCTAGACTGGGTATTGAGTAATGAGGAAGGGTTAGTTAGCAGTCGTGTTGTGCGTGGCCCCTTGGGCAAGAGTGACCACAATATGGTTGAGTTCTTCATTAGGATGGAGAGTGACATCGTTAATTCAGAAACAAGCGTTCTGAACTTAAGGAAAGGTAACTTTGAGGGTATGAGACGTGAATTGGCCAAGATTGACTGGAAATTGATTCTTAAAGGGTTGACGGTGGTTATGCAATGGAAGGCATTTAAAGACTGCATGGATGAACTACAACAATTGTTCATCCCAGTTTGGCAAAAGAATAAATCAGGGAAGGTAGTGCATCCGTGGATAACAAGGGAAATCAGGGATAGTATCAAAACAAAAGATGAAGCGTACAAATTAGCCAGAAAAAGCAGCCTACCAGAGGACTGGGAAAAATTCAGTCCAGCAGAGGAGGACAAAGGGCTTAATTAGGAAAGGGAAAATAGATTATGAAAGAAAACTGGCAGGGAACATAAAAACTGACTGCAAACGTTTTTATAGATATGTGAAGAGAAAGAGATTAGTTAAAATAAATGTAGGTCCCTTGCAGTCAGCAACAGGTGAATTGATCATGGGGAACAAGGACATATTGAATAACTACTTTGGTTCCGTCTTCACTAAGGAACACATAAATAATCTACCGGAGGTCAAATGAGACGGAGGAACTGAGTGAAATCCAGGTTAGTCGGGAAGGGGTGTTAGGTAAATTGAATGGATTAAAGGCCGATATATCCACAGGGCCGGATAGGCTGCATCCCAGAGTACTTAAGGAAGTAGCCCCAGAAATAGTGGATGCATTAGTGATAATTTTTCAAAACTCTTTAGATTCTGGAGTAGTTCCTGAGGATTGGAGGGTAGCTAATGTAACCCACTTTTTAAAAAGGAGGGAGAGAGAAAACGGGGAATTACAGACCAGTTAGTCTAACATCGGTAGTGAGGAAACTGCTCGAATCAGTTATTAAAGATGGGATAGCAGCCCATTTGGATAGTGGTGAAATCATTGGACAAAGTCAGCATGGATTTATGAAAGGTAAATCATGTCTGACGAATCTTATAGAATTTTTAGAGGATGTAACTAATAGAGTGGATAAGGGAGAACCAGTGGACGTGTTATATCTGGACTTTCAGAAGGCTTTCGACAAGGTCCCACATAAGAGATTAGTATGCACACTTAAAGCACACGGTATTGGGGGTTCAGTATTGATGTGGATAGAGAACTGGCTGGCAAACAGGAAGAAAAAAGTAGAAGTAAACGGGTCCTTTTCAGAATGGCAGGCAGTGACTAGTGGGGCACCGCAAGGCTCAGTGCTAGGACCCCAGCTGTTTACAATATATATTAATGATTTGGACGAGGGAATTGAATGCAACATCTCCAAGTTTGCAGATGACACGAAGCTGGGGGGGCAGTGTTAGCTGTGAGGAGGATGCTAGGAGGCTGCAAGGTGACTTGGATAGGCTGGGTGAGTGGGAAAATGCATGGCAGATGCAGTACAATGTGGATAAATGTGAGGTTATCCACTTTGGTGGCAACCACAGGAAAGTAGACTATGATCTAAATGGCGGCCGATTAGGAAAAGGGGAGATGCAACGAGACCTGGGTGTCATGGTACACCAGTCATTGAAAGTAGGCATGCAGGTGCAGCAGGCAGTGAAGAAAGCGAATGGTATGTTAGCATTCATAGCAAAAGGATTTGAGTATAGGAGCAGGGAGGTTCTACTGCAGTTGTACAGGCTATTGGTGAGACCACACCTGGAGTATTGTGTACAGTTTTTGTCTCCAAATCTGAGGAAAGACATTCTTGCCATAGAGGGAGTACAGAGAAGGTTCACCAGACTGATTCCTGGGATGTCAGGACTTTCATATGAAGAAAGACTGGATAGACTTGGCTTGTACTCGCTGGAATTTAGAAGATTGAGGCGGGATCTTATAGAAACTTACAAAATTCTTAAGGGGTTGGACAGGCTAGATGCAGGAAGATTGTTCCCGATGTTGGGGAAGTCCAGGACAAGGGGTCACAGTGTAAGGGTAAAGGGGAATCCTTCAGGACTGAGATGAGAAAAACTTTTTTCACACCGACAGTGGTGAATTTCTGGTATTCTCCGCCACAGAATGTAGTTGAGGCCACAGTTCATTGGCTGTCTTTAAGAGGGAGTTAGATGTGGCCGTTGTGGCTAAAGGGATCAGGGGGTATGGAGAGAAGTCAGGTACAGGATACTGAGTTGGATGATCAGCCATGATCATATTGAATGGCGGTGCAGGCTCGAAGGGTCGAATGGCCTACTCCTGCACCTATTTTCTATGTTTCTATGACTCCAGCAGATATACCAACAATGCTTAGCTGTGATGAAATGGTTCCATTCTATAGGTGCAAAGAAATTGACTTTTTTTTAATTAGATGCAAGTACAATAATATGGTATATATTGGCATGTTACATTTCATGTACAGCTTCTTATTATTTTTATTTTAACAATAAAAAGGAGACAGAAAAAGTATAGAAAAAAATAGAGAAGTGTGTGATATCAGAAAGTGAGAAAAGGAAAATGCGAAAAGAAAGAAAATGAAGAGAAAAGAAGCAGATGAAGAAAGCAGAAGAATAAAGGAGCGAATGCTATTTGTTATTCTTGACCACCATTCACCCAGTCCTGAAACGGATCGTTTCTACGTTGCTGTTGCATCATATGCTTGTAAGAAGTCGACAAATGGACACCAATTCCTTTGGAATTGGTCTACTTTGTCTGTTAGGAGGAATCGTATTTCTTCAAGATGTAGGGTTTCCAACGTTTGAAATCCACATTTTAAGCGTTGGTATCGATGTATTTTTCCAAAATGTCAGTATACGTTTTTTTGCCGTTATTAAACCATAATTAAGGAATGATTTTTGAAACACATTCAATTTATTCTCGTCTTCCAGTAATGCAAATATAATCAATTCAGTGTTAGGATCAAGTTTTATCTTAAGTAATTTTGTGAAAAATTTCAAAGATTTCTCTCCAAAATTTGTGTAATTTTATACAAGAAACAAAAGAGTGCTATAGTGGCATTCTGAGATAAACATTTATCACAAATGGGGGAAGTATTGGGTAGAAATTGTGCAATCTAGTTTTCGAATAATATCATCTGTGTACAATTTTAAATTGAATTAAATTATGTCTTGCATTAATCGAACATTTATGTATATATATCGTGTTTCTTTTGGGATTTTTATCAGTAGTTCTCGTTCCCATTCTTCTCTAAGTGCCTCTGTCTGTGGTAATTCTATATTTAAGATACTATTGTATAAATATGATATTAATTTCCTTGATTCAGCCTTATTGTTCATTGCTCCTTCCAATGAGTCTAGAGTTAAAGTTTGGTGTCCTTGTAAATATTTTTTCAGGAAGTTGACTTGAAATTGACTTTTGACTGAACTGTCATCGATGTTTGTTCGATAGACATTTAGTAACTTTCATGGTGCCAGAAACATGGCGACTCTTTGTGCACTGCCTAGGTGAGGTCTGCTGTGCGATTTTACTAGATTGTATGCAAACATAAAGAATTTCATTGCACCTAGCTGCATGCGGCAATAAAGTATCATTGAATCATTGAATCATTGATTTTGTTCAATTGCGGTGCATTAATTTGCTAAAACAAATTGAAATATACAATAGGCGGGGGGACACATGGATCGCAGCATTTGTCGATTTTTAAAACGTTTGTGTGTTCTGGCTAAAGAACATGGAATCCAGACCCCACTGACCATCCCAGATATGTTTTACATTTTCACACACGCCTACATTATATCACGCAGTGACCTTCACACAGAAGCCTTCACTTCATGTACTTGGCTTCAGTGTGCAAAGGGGAACATCCATTCAGTATTTTACTCGTTTTTACTCAGGTAACTATCTGTGTGGTGTGTGACTAGCAATCATACATACCATATGAACTACATTATAACTCTGTGTCAGATAATCTCTAAACAGATTCCATACAGAATCTAAGAGACATTGATCCCACTGTAAACGTGAAAGGCAATCCCAATCAAACACAGTAGCCGGGATTTAAATGATCAGAATGGATACTCCTGACAATTTAACTGAAATGATGCAGCATGCAACCAATGAGATTGGTAGCTGGAATTTGCGAGATCTGTTGCTAGGTAGTTTTTTATTTTGCTCGTTGTTATTCACCATCAGAGTTTTCAGTGTTTGAGCAGCAGACTGAAAGTGCCTGATTAATTTACAGCACGGCCGACACAGGTGTTTCCTTTCAGTTACATGGTGAGCTCTTGCCCATCATTCATAATGAAATGTTTTGTCTTCGGCCACAGAAAATGTAGAAGAGGGGGGGATATTCTGATTCGGCAGAATCTTAAATGCATTCATTCCTTATGCTATTAGTAATTTTATCATATATTCAATGCGCATTCTTATGATAATAAGGACTATCTCTGCTGAGCCACATAAACACAAACAATTAGAGGGAAGTTTGAGGCATTAATAAAGTTAATTTAGTTTCCCCCACTTTGATATAATGGACATGTAGTCTTGTAGAAGAAATGGGGAAGATGATCGATATGTTACCGAATTTAAATGAATTTAATATTACATAGGCAGACAAAAGGTTTCAGATGAATCGCATGAGTGGGCCGTTCGATCTCAGATTACAGGTTAGAAACATAGAAACTTAGAAATTAGGTGCAGGAGTAGGCCATTCGGCCCTTCGAGCCAGTACCACCATTCAATATGATCATTGCAGATCATCCAAAATCTGTACCAGCATTTTCTCCATATCCCTAGAATTCGTTAACGCTAAGAGCTAAATCTAACCTTCTTTGAAAACATCCAGTGACTTGACCTCCACTGCCTCCTCTGGCAGAGAATCCCACAGATTCACACCTCTCATGAACAAAGAAATGGCAGATGAGTTGAACAGATACTTTGGATCTGTCTTCACTAAGGAGGACACAAACAATCTTCCGGATATAGAAGTGGTCATAGATACTGGGGTGATGGAGGAACTGAAGGAAATCCATATTAGGCAGGAAATGGTGTTGGATAGACTGATGGGACTGAAGGCTGATAAATCCTCAGGGCCTGATGGTTTGCATCCCAGGGTACTTAAGGAAGTGGCCCTAGAAATCGTGGATAGATTGGTGATAAGAGTTCCTTCTGCAGTTGTACAGAGCCCGAGTGAGACCACACCTGGAAAATTGTGTGCAGTTTTGTTCCCCTAATTTGAGGAAGGACATTCTTGCTATTGAGGGAGTGCGGCGTAGGTTTAGAAAATAGAAAATAGGTGCAGGAGTAGGCCATTCGGCCCTTCGAGCCTGCACCGCCATTCGATATGATCATGGCTACAAGGTTTACAAGGTTAATTCTTGGGATGGCGGGACTGTCATAAGCTGAGAGAATGGAGCTGCTGGGCTTGTATACTCTGGAGTTTAGAAGGATGAGAGGGCGTCTCATTGAAACATATAAGATTGTTAAGGGTTTGGACACGCAAGAGGCAGGAAACATGTACCCGATGTTGGGGGAGTCCAGAACCAGAGGCCACAGTTTAAGAATAAGGAGTAAGCCATTTAGAACTGAGACGAGGAAACACTTTTTCGCACAGAGCGTGGTGAGTCTGTGGAATTCTCTGCCTCAGAGGGCGGTGGAGGCGGGTTCTCTGGATGCTTTCAAGAGAGAGCTAGATAGGGCTCTTAAAAATAGCGGAGTCAGGGGATATGGGGAGAAGGCAAGAACGGGGTACTGATTGGGGATGATCAGCCATTATCACATTGAATGGTAGTGCTGGCTCGAAGGGCTGAATGGCCTACTCCTGCACCTATTGTCTATTGCCTCTCCAGGTGAAAAGGTTTTTCCTCATCTCAGTCCTAAATGGCCTATCCCTTAATCTTAAACTGTGACCCTGGTTTTGGACTCCCCCAACATCGGGACCATCATGTTTGCATCTACCCTGTCCAGTGCTCTAATAATTTTATATGTTTCTATAAGATCCCCTCTCATCCTACTAAATTCCAGCGAATACAAGTCCAGTCAACGCATTCTTTCATCATACGTCAGTCCCGTCATCGCGGGATTTAACCTGGTGAACCTATGCTGCGCTCACTCAATAGCAATAAGGTCCTTCCTCAAATTAGGGGATCAAAATGGCACACAATACTCCAGGTGCAGTCTCACCAGGGCTCTGTACAACTGCAGTAGAACATCTAAACTCAAATCCTCTCGCTATGAAGGCCAACATGCCATTAGCTTTCTTCACTGTCTACTGTACCTGCATGCTTACTTTCAGTGACTGATGTACAAACACAGCCAGGCCTCTTGCACATCCTCTTCTCATAATCTGACACCATTCAGGTAATAATCTGCCTTCTTGTTTTGTGTAACCTCACATTTTACTTCGGAGTAATGTGAGTGACTATATGAAGACCCCGCCAGCACGCATGCACGCCATATCGTCTATCGCATTGCGCAATGACTGGCTGGCAGGCGCGATTCTCCTGCCAGCAGTCAGATCTGAAGGTAAGTTTTTTTTAATTTTTCCAGGTTTTATATTCCTGCAGGAACCTCTGCTTAAAGGTCCTGCTAAAGCCCGGGGCGAAGTCCGGAGGACCCAGTCAAGGGAATACCGGTCACGACGTCGGGGAAACCCGACAACGGACCAAGGGATCGCTTGGAGACCGTGGAATGCGGGAGCGAGCGGCGGTGAATTGCCGCTGGCGTTGGAGACAGCAGCCTCATACTGGTGCCGGTGGCTCCTGGGGAAACACAGCGGGGATACCCCCCGACATATAGCCGCTTGAAAGACCACGGAACGTGGGTAGCGGGCGGCGGAGAAGTCGCCTCATGGGCCGTTGGTGTTGGAGCCAGCGGCTTCATACTGGTGCCAGTGGCACCTATACAGCGGGGATACCCCCGACAATGTATATCACGGCTATCCCTTTCACAGGGACCGCGGGGATATCCGTTCTGCAGGAACCGCGGGGATACCCAGCTTGGCGGGGACGAAGCCCCGACTACAAAGTGAACCCCGGCTGCATACAAGGACCTCGAGACCAAGCTCAAGGGGGGGGGGGGGGGGGGGGGGGGGGGGGGGGGGGGGAGGAGCGTTGCCCCCACAGCAGAAGGTTTAAAACAGGACCTGCGGGAAAATTATTTACTCTCAGGTTGTTTAGTTCTATTTCTGTGAGGATGTGTTACAGGAAAGGAACCATGGGCTAAGTCCAAATGGAGACTGACTGCGGAGGACCGCGGGAGTGCGGGCAGTCAGCAGCGGTTGGCTACACCTGGACCGCTAATCGATCATCAGTCTCCGACCTGGCATCTGCACAGTCCATATGGACATCACAGACTGGCGGGAAGTCCAAGCAGAAGTCGGACAGACCGAAGGGAGTCGGGCTGTGAAGACTGTGATCGCATATCCCGCATGGAGCGGTTGATGGAGCAGATGCTCCAACGTGACATGCTCCAGTATATGGAGTTTAGTCACCATGGGGTCCTATGACGCCCATGGCAGCACCTCATAGAGGGCTGCATAATGCATCTCCCTCGACAGAGGGGAGCATTAGGAAACACTTCTGGGCTGACTCTGAAGACAGGGGTTTGGCTGAAGATACCACAAGTGTGCTGTGGGTGCAGGAACAACAACCAGCAGCAAGGCTGTGAATGACATCTCCGGCGGCAGCACCCCTATGCACCCACCAGCAAACCATGGAAACTGGTGAAAGCTTGAACGCCGTACAACCAGGACAAAGGTCTTTTCAGGCCATAGCCCAGAACGGCCTTCCTGGAAGATGCGCCAACCCCGTACTCAAAGCTTCTCTACCTCCCAGGAGCAGAATGTTCAAAATGATGCACACGAGGTTAAGGCTGACTGAAGTCACTGACGGAAGTCAGGCCAGGAGGGTCCCCTCCGACATGGGTTCGGCCTCGGATGTTTTACCCATCCTGATTGGCCAGGGAGGGCCATATCAGCTCAGGACTCCTCGAGAGCCTGTGGCAGCACCCTTTTCAGGGCTGCCTACAAAACTCCCTTCTGCGAAGGTGAGTGCGAGGGGTCAGTTGGCAACTGACTCTGAACTCGGAAGCATGTACGAGGAACAGGTGCCGGCTGTGAGATACCATGCACCTGGAAAGACATGGGGTCCACATACACCAGCAGCCCTACGCTCCAATCAAGGGTGGAAATCAAACCCGCATCGGGGGCCTTTTGGGCTTACCACAAAACCACCGGTAGCCACGACGGTAGGTGGGTCTGGGTTTTTCCCGAAACGTCGTGTTGGGGACCATTTACATGAGGGTTGGATGTGATTAGTTTATACTGCACAGTACAAGCGAGACAGTCTCGGAATATGGCTGGTTGCCTCTTTAGGCAGGCTCGCTATAATGACAGATGAGGCCTGTTCATTATCAACAAGCTCAACTCGCATGTGCAGTATAGACATTGAAACTTCGTGACTATTAATTCCCATGGGGTCAGCTTCATTCACAGGGCGCCGGAAATATCTGAAATTTAACTGGATGGGGCAATGATACAGTTAAAAAACATAGCAAAATAGGGAAACCAGCTCCCAGGTTATTTACTAAATGAATGCTTCGGCAGCTCAGAGCTAAAAAATATTGTTAAGAACTATCTGGATGAGATTTAAACGCTGCATTTTGCTAAGTTAGCTTTATCAGCCACAAAACCCATTTGAGAAATTGGGTTCTTATCTGTCCAGATAAATTTAAGTTGATACCAACTGAAATTATTGATTATTGGGATTACCTTTAACTCTATTAATCATCTGGGACTCCGCCCTGAGGTAAGGGATTGGAATTAATTGAAGCCCGTAACAAACCTGATCAAACAGCCTTCTGTTCATCAAGTATAATTGGCTTACAGCTGTGCTATTTGGGCCTTTGCACAATCAAAACAATACAGCATGCAAAAGAAGTAAGCACTCAAGTACCATGTGGTCATTGTTACCAGCTCTATGCTACTCCACTAAATCAGTAAATCTTCAGTTAAATTACAAACTGATGCTATTGTTCAGGATGAGAAATTGCTCATGCCATCTAGTTACAGATGTGGATGGGAGAGTTACCAATTCCTCAGTTACATGGTATCAACTATCTATAGACACTGGGTGCATTCTGTGGATTAAAGGTTTATGCAAATATGCCTAATCTGCATGCTCTAGTCCAGTAGTTCTCAAATGGGGGTACGCGTACCCCTGGGGGTACATGAAGGCACTCCAGGGGGTACGTGAGATTTTAAAATATAGGCCTACATATATTTAAAAAGTTTGCGCTGGAAATCCTGCAGCAGCATCTGTACAGACGCAGCAGCATCAATGGCGGGCAGCGCGAAAGGACTAATAGCGCGCATTAAAAAAGAAAACCCCGACGTGATGTGGACTCACTGTGACATACACAGGGAGGCATTGGCGTCCAAGAAAATGACCCCTGTGTTACATGACGTTTTGAACAGCAGCATCAAAGTGATCAACTTCATTAAGTCAAGGCCACTTAATGCACGCCTGTTTCGCCGCCTCTGCGAAAATATGGGAGCTGAACACACACAACTGCTGCTGCACACAGAAGTGCGCTGGCTCTCTCGAGGGAGAATACTCAACCGGCTGTTGGAATTAAGATCCGAAGTACACGCCTTTCTGATTGAGCACAGATCTCCCCATGCCACCTTGTTCCAGGACACAGACTGGCTTGCAAAGCTGTGCTATCTGGCAGATATATTCAGCAAACTGAACGAACTGAATATGTCTCTGCAGGGCAAGGACACCAGCAGTTTAAACCTGTATGACAAGGTGGGTGGCTTCCTGAAGAAAGCAGAGCTGTGGAGAAGGGCCTGTGCACAGGAGGATTTCACCTGCTTTCCTCAGCTGGATGAATTTCTCTCTAGTGAGGATATGGACAGAGCTCCAGTCAAGTTGGCCATAGTGGGACATTTGACCAAGTTGATACAGGATTTTCATTCCTACTTTCCTGACATGGAGGAGAAATCTGCACAGCTGGATTGGGTGAGAAACCCATTTCTCTTGTCGAAAGCAAACCGAAGCAAGCTCCCTGTCACCTATCAGGAAAAACTCTTGGAAGTGTCATCTGATCGTGGCCTCCAGATGAAGTTTGCCATGTTCACACTTACACAGTTTTGGGTGTGTGTGAAGCAGGAGCACCCTGACCTGGGACAGAAAGCTTTGGAGCAGCTACTACCCTTTGCCTCCACATATTTATGCGAGGCCTCCTTCTCTGCAATGACTGTGATCAAAACAAAGCAGAGAAACAGACTGTGCCTGGAGAAGAGCTTGATCACAGCAGTTGCCTCCCTGCCACCAAGAATTAAAAAGATCCTCAGTGAAGCACAAGCCCAAGTGTCTCACTAAAATGTCTCACTAAGTGCAAAAACACTCAGTTCAGTGCAACAATGCAATATTCAGTGTTGACAGTTTGTAATGTTAATATGTAGTCTTCTTTTTGATTCTTAAAAATATATTTTAAGATGATAAATATTTTTATTTTTTATTTTTAGCAATTTCTGCTTTTATTTAAAATTAAGTTAATGATTTCTTTTTGAGCACAGATCTTTACTATGATCCCAAAAGAGGACACTTTATGTTGATAATTATTTTTATGTGCACAAATCTTTATTTATAATTAAGTTAATTATTTCTTTCTTTTTTTTAGTTAAATCTTTTTATTTCCAAAACGGGGAATGAGAGAAAACGGGGAATTACAGACCAGTTAGTCTAACATCGGTAGTGGGGAGACTGCTAGAGTCAGTTATTAAATATGGGATAGCAGCACATTTGGAAAGTGGTGAAATCATTGGACAAAGTCAGCATGGATTTACAAAAGGTAAATCATGTCTGACGAATCTTATAGAGTTTTTCGAGGATGTAACTAGTAGCGTGGATAGGGGAGAACCAGTGGACGTGGTGTATCTGGACTTCCAGAAGGCTTTCGACAAGGACCCACATAAGAGATTAGTTTACAAACTTAAAGCACACGGCATTGGGGGTTCAGTATTGATGTGGATAGAGAACTAGCTGGCAAACAGGAAGCAAAGAGTAGGTGTAAACGGGTCCTTTTCACAATGGCAGGCAGTGACTAGTGGGGTACCGCAAGGCTCAGTGCTGGGACCCCAGCTATTTACAATATATATTAATGACCTGGATGAGGGAATTGAAGGCAATATCTCCAAGTTTGCGGATGACACTAAGCTGGGGGGCAGTGTTAGCTGTGAGGAGGATGCTAGGAGACTGCTAGGTGACTTGGATAGGCTGGGTGAGTGGGCAAATGTTTGGCAGATGCAGTATAATGTGGATAAATGTGAGGTTATCCATTTTGGTGGCAAAAACAGGAAAGCAGACTATTATCTAAATGGTGGCCGACTAGGAAAAGGGGAGATGCAGCGAGACCTGGGTGTCATGGTACACCAGTCATTGAAAGTAGGCATGCAGGTGCAGCAGGCAGTGAAGAAAGTGAATGGTATGTTAGCTTTCATAGCAAAAGGATTTGAGTATAGGAGCAGGGAGGTTCTACTGCAGTTGTACAGGGTCTTGGTGAGACCACACCTGGAGTATTGCGTACAGTTTTGGTCTCCAAATCTGAGGAAGGACATTATTGCCATAGAGGGAGTGCAGAGAAGGTTCACCAGACTGATTCCTGGGATGTCAGGACTGTCTTATGAAAAAAGACTGGATAGACTTGGTTTATACTCTCTAGAATTTAGGAGATTGAGAGGGGATCTTATAGAAACTTATAAAATTCTTAAGGGGTTGGACAGGCTAGATGCAGGAAGATTGCTCCCGATGTTGGGGAAGTCCAAGACAAGGGGTCACAGCTTAAAGATAAGGGGGAAATCCTTTAAAACCGAGATGAGAATAACTTTTTTCACACAGAGAGTGGTGAATCTCTGGAACTCTCTGCCACAGAGGGTAGTCGAGGCCAGTTCATTGGCTATATTTAAGAGGGAGTTAGATGTGGCCCTTGTGGCTAGGGGGATCAGAGGGTATGGAGAGAAGGCAGGTACGGGATACTGAGTTGGATGATCAGCCATGATCATATTGAATGGCGGTGCAGGCTCGAAGGGCCGAATGGCCTACTCCTGCACCTAATTTCTATGTTTCTATGTTTCTATGTTTCAAGAGAGACCACTACAAATGAGCAGTGTTTTGCACATTTATGGAGTTTTAAATGGTTCATTTTATAGTTTTAAATGGTTATATGGTCACTGTTTTCACTACATTAGTTTGAATCACTGCATTTTAGTGATGAGAAATATTTGCAATAAATTTAGTCATGGATTATTAACATTTAAAATGTTCGAAATAGATTTTTTTCAAATGTTTGAATTTTGTATGTGTTTATCAGTTCCAAAGTTTAATAAATCAGACACTGATGGCACAGTGCTCTGTTTTAAGTCTTTTTTTTTCAACCAAAAATGCTTTGCGCTGGTTAGGGGGTACTTGGCTGAAAAAATATTTCACAGGGAGTACATCACTAAAAAAAGGTTGAGAACCACTGCTCTAGTCCAAGTTGATACACTTTGGTGGTGGCAAATGTCTGTTGACATGGGTGCAAACAAGTCAAAATATCCGGTGATAGTTTACCCAAACCTCATTATGGTACACAATATGGGTGTTGGATCACAAAGTATTAAAATACATTATGAATATTAAAGACCAAGAAGCTTGCATCGAGGCTCAATCACCAGTGGAAAATATGTAGCATGTCAGTAGCGATGGTTACATTCTAGCTACACTAAGGAGGAATGTTATTTTATGTCTTCCTCCATTTCTGCCTCATCAGACGGGTTTGCAAAATTCAGCAAGTTCCCACCTCAACCATTTTTATAGTGCCTGCCGGGCTTAGCCAGCCATGGTTCCCACTGATGTGGGGAATGATAGAACCATATATGGTTATTCTAGACACAAGTATTGGTCTAGCCGTGACGCAGGAAACCGTCCTCAGCATGATATAATCAATTCTTTGACTTACAGAGACTGAGAAGACCGTTCCTGCGGCTGGGGTTGTTAAACCAACCATGAACGTGCTCACTGCAGATCGCAGGGATAGCACCAAAAAATAACAATATTTCCTCATAAGGAGATGGGAGGTATTTGTTTTATGATATATTGCATAATTTGGCACGATGACTGATGTCTTGTAGTTCAGGCTCATATGAGGGCTTGACAAATCATGATGTCTAAAGTGCCATCTACCATACCTAAAGTGCTTCATCATACTGGCTGGGAGGAGTAGAATCCACTCTGGGGAGGTCACCCTCTGAGTTCTAGATTATGAAGGAAATCTGCAACTCGAAAGCTCCCAGGCCTAGGGACGCAGAGATATGGGGTGTTAACATTGTGCTACGTCGCTTCGCTGAAGGGCTCCAGCAACATCCCTGTCCTTGGGCTAACTCACTTATAAGTGGTTATGTTCATAGCCCTGCATGCAGCACAACAGGTCGAGTATATTTCATAAACGTTGACTGGACAGGATGATTATATCTGCAGGCTAAATAACACATGTTATGACTTAGTCAAGCAGTATAGACCAGGGGCACCAGATCTCAAACTAGATGTTCACATATCCCATGAACCTTCGATTGTGTATGGTCACACATCTACACCAGAATGTTAGGTCACTAGAGCCTAGAGACTCTGAACTAGCAATATTGTTAGTTACATCTAGCATCAAGAGAAGGTATCACTTCAGACCATCTTCAGGTGATTATGGGTCTGGCTTATACAGGAGTAAATACTGACATTTCAAATCACTCCACCAAGGCTGCAACAACCTCAGCAGCAGGGTCATGGAAGTTAGCGGGACCACATCCTAGCGGTTGCAGGATGGTCAATGTAGCAATTTTCCACACATTTAGTACTAACCCATTACCAGATCGGGGGTATTTACAAACTCTATGTTAAGTTCTGTTCATAGTTCCACCCGGGCGAGGGAGGTTACTATTGTCATTATTCATGTCTGAATAGATACTTCCTCCCCTGGTCAACTAGGGCAATGAGTGAAGCATGGACTCGTTCCACGGCATGAAATCACAGAACTTTAAAATCTTCACGTAGTCACTCACGTGACTCCGAAGTAAAATAGTAAGATAAACGAGAACTTACCAGTTTGAAGTTTGATCTTTATTTTATAAGGAGTTACGATGAGCGATTACGTGCCCTCCGCTCCCACCCTCTATTATAAAGGTCAACTGGTATCCTAGTTCTTCTTATCTTACTATGTTTATTTCAATTACTATTACTGTGATTCCACCGCTGCTTTGTAGAATGTCGAACATGCGTGCTGGCGGGGTCTTCACGTAATCCCTCATCGTAACTCCTCATAAAATAAAGATCAAACTTCAAACTGGTAAGTTCTCATTTAATCTTACTATTAATCCACATTATACAGCACTGCCCTGCTTCTTCCCACTCAATCAACCTATACAAGTCACCCTGCAGCCTCATAGAATCTTCCTCGCAGTCCACACTGCACCCAGCATTGTGTCACCCGCGAACTTATTGTTTCATTTAATTCCATCGTCTAAATCATTAATATATATTGTAAACAACTGGGGTCCCAGCAGCGATCCTTGCGGCACCCCACTAGTCACTGCCTGCCAGTAGATCCTCACTCCCCTAGTTTTTCCGGGAGATTGACTGTGTCGTCCTTAGTGAAGACAAAACTAAAGTACTCGTTTAACTGGTCTGCCTTTTCATGTTTCCCATTATAAATTCCCATTATAAATCCGCCTTTTCATGTTTCCCATTATAAATTCCCATTATAAATCCACCCGTTTCTGACTGTAAGGGACCTATATTTGCCTTCACTAATCTCTTCCTCTTCACATATCTTTAAAAGATTTTACAGTCAGTTGTTAAATTCTCCGCATGCTTTCTTTCATGCTCTATTTCCCCCCTCAATGTCCTCCTCTGTTAAATTCTAAATGTCTCCTAGTCCTCCGGTTTGCTGCTTCCTCTGGCCAATGTTTATGCCTCTTTATTGGATTTAACACGATCTTCATGATCTACATTTTCAATGACCTGAGAATATTTTTGGGCGTAGAAGAGTGAGCAGTGCAAGAGAAGCATTCATGAGAAATAATGGAAATAGCCCCTTTAGGTATCTATCCTTGTGACTATATTTAATTGTAATTATTGAGATGCTGCATGGATACAGGCCCTTGTGCCTAACGAGTCCATGGTGAACATCGATCTGATGTTCACACTAGTTTATTGTTATCCCGCTTTCATCCACATCGAACATATAAAAGGCAATAATACACAGCCTATTGCACCTACAGACCCATATATCTTTGGGGTGTGGTAAATCTAAGCGGTGGCAACCTCCACACAGACAGCTCCAGAGGTAAGGATCGAACCTGGATCTGTGCAACTGTGTGGCAGTGTGCAGATTAGGACATGAGCAGGAGCATCACATTAAATACACGCTCCGTGCGTTTTATAGTGTATTGAGGGATCTCGTCTCCGCATCCAACCAACGCTGCATTTGTCCCAGTGCATTTCATGGGAGAGAGTCAAGTGAACTTTGTCATTGGGTCTCGTCAAGGATTACCCTCCCCTATAATATTTGTCCGAAAAACAGTTGCGAGGACTTTGCTCACTATATTAGCAGTACAACCCTCTGCCCTTGTAGAATTGGAACGAGCAATGTTTATGGAGATAACCATGTATTTACCAGTGGTGTAATTGCCCGTAGAGTGACTCCAACAGATATACCGATAATGCTTAGCTGTGATTAAATGGTTAAATCAAGGACTGATTCTATCCGTGCAAAGACATTGACTTTTGACTGACCTGTCATTGATGTCAGTTCAATAGACATTTTGTAACTTTCTCGGGCCCAGAAACATGACGACTATTTGTACATTACCTCGGTGAGGTCTGCTGTGTGATTTTACTAGATTTTATGCAAAAATAAAGAATTTCACTGTACCTAGCTGCATGTGGCAATAAAGTATCATTGAATCGTTGAATCATTGGTTTTGTTGTATTGCGGTGCATTAATTTACTAAAACAATGTGAAATATACAATTAATTGATAATTAAATCATAAGGGTTGATAGGTTTAACATAAGCGTTTGGTGGGCGGCGCGACTCACGTCGCAGCGCCCTCTGCAGTCCGTCTGTCTTTTTATTTATTTTTTGTCTCGTTTGAATGTAGTTTTATTTTTTTATTTTTTTATTTTTTTTATTAGAAGTACGGTAAGTTACAATAATACTCAACACATATGTCTTAATACATTTTTTGTACCACTTCATTTTTTGAGCTTTAAGAAAAAGATAGAAGTAGAGAGAGTAAAGAAAGTGCGCAAGAGTTGTGAAGGAGCAGAAGAGTGTTGAGAAAAGAAAGCCCCTTAGAAAAGAAGTTAGAGAAGGAAGTAAAGAAAGAAAGTAGACCCTAGAAAAGAAGGAAAAAGAAAGGAGAAACAATCGCTCTATTATAACATTAAACTCCGCAGAAAGGGGACTACCAACCAAATCTGTTTTCGTTGTTTTGTTGTTTTTTTTACCCCCCGTTGCCAGATCCTGGCACCTTTTATTTATTTATTTATTTAAAAAAAATTATTATTTAAATTTTTTTAATTATTTAAAAAAAAAATTTTTTATTACTATTGCACCTTATGCTTGTAATAGTTCCAAAAACGTAGATCACGTCTTTTGGAAGTGGTCTGCTTTGCCTGCTAAGAGGAATCTCATCTCTTCCAGATGTAGTGTTTCAAACATATTTGATATCCACATTTTTATTGTTGGTGTAGGCGCATTTTTCCAGAATTTAAGTATGAGCTTTTTTCCCATTATTAGCCCGTAATTGAGTAAATTCTTCTGAAACACGTTTAGTTCAGGGTTACCTTCCGATATTCCAAAAATAATCCATTCTGGTTTTCGTACCAGTTTTATTTTAGTTAATTTTGTAAAGATGTCAAATATATCATTCCAGAATTTTTGTATTTTTGTACAAAAAACAAAAGAATGCGCTATGGTAGCTTCTTGACACAGACGTTTATCACAGATGGGTGAGACATGAGGGAAGAGTTTATTTATTTTAGTTTTTGAATAATATAGTCTATGTAATGTTTTGAATTGGATGAGAGTATGTCGTACGTTGATCGAACATTTATGCACCTGTAGTAAGTGATTCTCTCAGCTCTCTTTTGAAATTATTATAGCTAATTCTTGTTCCCAGTCTCTTCTAATTCCATCAGTTGTGGGTATTTCTATGTTTAAGATGATGTTATATAAGTACGATATTAGATTCGCTGATTCCGCCTTTGTCTTCATTGCTTCATCCAGTAAGTCGGTAGACATATTATGATAGTCTTTTGTGTATTTTTTCAGATAATCACGAATTTGAAGATATTTAAAATATTGATTATTTTTCAAATTATATTTCAGTTGTAGTTGTTGAAATGATAGTAATTTTCCCAATTCATACAGATCTCCGAGCGTTTTAATTCCCATTCTTTCCCATTGTATAAATGATTTGTCTATAATTGATGGTTTAAACGATGGATTATTAACTATTGGTATTAAAAGAGATAGGTTTCTTAATTTTAAATTCTGTTTTATTTGTTTCCATGTTCTAATTGTGCTATGTATAATTGGATTTTAATTTTAATTTTTGTTATTCAGATGTATTGGTGAGAGGAGAGTCGCTCCTATATTACACGGAGAGCAGTCCTCTCTTTCCATTACAATCCAGTCCACCTGCTGGGCAGAATTGTCCAGCAGGTGAATCATATTTTTAATATTTACTGCCCAATTATAATACATAAAGTTAGCGAGCGCTAGACCACCTCACTCTTTTCGTTTATTAAGGTGTGCTCTTTGTATTCTATGGGATTTATAATCCCATATAAAATTTGTAATGTCTGAGTCCAATTTTTTGAAAAACGTTTTTGGGAGATATATAGGTATTGATTGAAATAGGTATAGGATTTGTGGTAAAAATATCATTTTTATAGCGTTTATTCTGCCTATTAGGGACATCGGAAGTGTTTTCCAGAATGTAATCAAATTATTTAGTTTCTTAAGTAAGGGATTATAATTGGCTTTAAACATATCATGGTAGTTTCTAGTAATTTCAATTCCCATATATTTGAATTTTTCTGTGGCTATTTTAAAGGGGAATTTCCGGAGTTTTTATTTTTTTGACGGGGTATGTGTGTGGGGGGCGTGGGGGTGGGGAAACTTTTAAAATCTATCCCCTGCAAGGAGAACCCGACCTTTTCTCTGTCGGGTCTCCGTTGTCGTTGGGGCCTAGCAACGTGGAACGGCCTCCAGCAGGAACGACCTGGGGCTCCAGTCGTGGAGCCTGCAGACCTACTCACCATCATGGAGCTGGCCGAGTTCGGAGCGGGTGGAGCTGTGGTGGCGCTCGGCTGCGACCTGACCCCGGAGATTCGGAGGCTTACCTCAGGTCTGGTGGACAGTAACACCGGGAGCCCGCGGGTCCCTGCTGGGAGACCGCTTTTCGGGGCTTCCGCAACGTTGACTTCACTCGCCCGAGCTGCGGGGTTGAAGAGTACCTGGAGCGGGGGCTTACATCATCACCCGGCGCGGCTTGGAATGGCTGTGGGACGTTGCTAGCGCCCGCTGGGGGCTCCAACAACAAGACCCGGATCCCGGCCTTGCATCACCCGGCGCACCGTTAATGGCCGTGGGACCATTGCCATCGCCCGCCAGGGGCTTTGACTCTGACATCGGGAGGGGAATGAGGAGTGCAGGGGAGAGATAAGTCTTTGCCTTCCATCACAGCGAGGAGGAGATGCGCTGTGATGAATGTTTGTGTAAATTGTGTTGTGTCTTGGTTCTTTCTTGTGTGTATGACTGCAGAAACAACATTTCGTTTGAACCTCAATGAGGTTCAAATGACAAATAAAATTCAATTTAATTGAATTGAATTGAAGCGTAGGGCAGTGCATGTGCCCAAGGAGTATTTCTACCACACTCAATAGTCAGAAAGAGATGACTGGTGCAGGAAAATACGCGAGGGAACACATGGATCACAGCATTTGTCGATTTGTAAAATGGCTGTGTGCTCTGGCTAAAGAACATGGAATCCAGACCCCACTGATCATCCAAGATATGTTTTACATTTTCACACACGCCTACATTATATCATCCAGTGACCTTCATGCAGAAGTGCTCACTTCATGTACGCGGCTTCAGTGTGCAAAGGGGAACAATGTGGACACCTCTGGCCTTCGCTAAACTGGAATATAATGAGTATCCATTCGGTATTTTATGCATTTTTACTCATCTGTGTGGTGTCTGACTAGCAATCATACCCACTATATGAACTACCTTATAACTCTGTGTCAGATCATCTCTAAACAGATTCCATACAGAATCTAAGAGACATTGATCCCACTGTAAACGTGAAAGCTAATCCCAATCAAACACAGTAGCCGGGATTTACACGATCAGAATTGATACTCCTGACAGTTTAATCGAAATGATGCAGCATGTAACCAATACGATTGGTAGCTGGAAGTTTGCGAGATATAGATTGCGAGGTAGTTTTTTATTTTGTTAGTTGTAATTCATCATCACAGTTTTCAGTGTTTGAGCAGCAGATTGCAAGCGCCTGATTAATTTAGCAGCACGGCCGACACAGATGTTTCCTTTCAGTTACATGGTGACCTCTTGCCCATCATTCATAATTTCACCACAGAAAATGTAGAAGAGGGGGGATATTCTGATTCGGCAGAATCTTAAATGCATTCCTTCCTTATGCTATTAGTCATTCTATCATTTATTCAATGCGTACTCTTATGATAACAAAGACCGTTTGTGCAGAGCCACATAAACACAAACAATTAGTGTGAGGCGTTAATAAAGTTAATTTTGTTTTCCCCACATGGATTTAATGGACATGTAGTCTTGGAGAAGACACGGGGAACCTGATCGATACGGCAGCGAATTAAAATTGATTTGATATAACATAGTACAAAAGATAACAAATAGATCGCATGAGTGGGCCGTTTGATCTCAGATTACGCGTTAGAAACATAGAAACATCGGATGGAAGCTGCATACCAAATCTCGTTGCACATATGTGCAATGACAATAAAATATATTATTATAAACTTGATCATGAATGATCGTCCAAAATGTTACGTTTTCCCTGCCACATCTGTGTCTCACAATGTTATTAGCCTCACAACTCGCCGTTCAGGCTGAATTAAAAAAAATGAATGGCATTTCATATTTATTCTGATTCCATTTGATTTCACCTTTAGAAACATAGAAACATAGAAATTAGGTGCAGGAGTAGGCCATTCGGCCCTTCGAGCCTGCACCGCCATTCAATATGATCATGGCTGATCATCCAACTCAGTATCCCGTACCTGCCTTCTCCCCATACCCTCTGATCCCCTTAGCCACAAGGTCCACATCTAACTCCCTCTTAAATATAGCCAATGAACTGGCCTCGACTACCCTCTGTGGCAGGGAGTTCCAGAGATTCACCACTCTCTGTGTGAAAAAAGTTCTTCTCATCTCGGTTTTAAAGGATTTCCCCCTTATCCTTAAGCTGTGACCCCTTGTCCTGGACTTCCCCAACATCGGGAGCAATCTTCCTGCATCTAGCCTGTCCAACCCCTTAAGAATTTTGTAAGTTTCTATAAGATCCCCTCTCAATCTCCTAAATTCTAGAGAGTATAAACCAAGTCTATCCAGTCTTTCTTCATAAGACAGTCCCGACATCCCAGGAATCAGTCTGGTGAACCTTCTCTGCACTCCGTCTATGGCAATAATGTCCTTCCTCAGATTTGGAGACCAAAACTGTACGCAATACTCCAGGTGTGGTCTCACCAAGACCCTGTACAACTGCAGTAGAACCTCCCTGCTCCTATACTCAAATCCTTTTGCTATGAAAGCTAACATACCATTCGCTTTCTTCACTGCCTGCTGCACCTGCATGCCCACTTTCAATGACTGGTGTACCATGACACCCAGGTCTCGCTGCATCTCCCCTTTTCCTAGTCGGCCACCATTTAGATAATAGTCTGCTTTCCTGTTTTTGCCACCAAAATGGATAACCTCACATTTATCCACATTATACTGCATCTGCCAAACATTTGCCCACTCACCCAGCCTATCCAAGTCACCCTGCAGTCTCCTAGCATCCTCCTCACAGCTAACACTGCCCCCAGCTTCGTGTCATCCGCAAACTTGGAGATATTGCCTTCAATTCCCTCATCCAGATCATTAATATATATTGTAAATAGCTGGGGTCCCAGCACTGAGCCTTGCGGTATCCCACTAGTCACTGCCTGCCATTGTGAAAAGGACCCGTTTACTCCTACTCTTTGCTTCCTGTTTGCCAGCCAGTTCTCTATCCACATCAATACTGAACCCCCAATGCCGTGTGCTTTAAGTTTGTAAACTAATCTCTTATGTGGGACCTTGTCGAAAGCCTTCTGGAAGTCCAGATACACCACATCCACTGGTTCTCCCCTATCCACGCTACTAGTTACATCCTCGAAAAATTCTATAAGATTCGTCAGACATGATTTACCTTTTGTAAATCCATGCTGACTTTGTCCAATGATTTCACCACTTTCCAAATGTGCTGCTATCCCATCTTTAATAACTGACTCTAGCAGTTTCCCACTACCGATGTTAGACTAACTGGTCTGTAATTCCCCGTTTTCTCTCTCCCTCCCTTCTTAAAAAGTGGGGTTACAGTTTGCTACCCGCCAATCCTCAGGAACTACTCCAGAATCTAAAGAGTTTTGAAAGATTTTTACTAATGCATCCACTATTTCTGGAGCTACTTCCTTAAGTACTCTGGGATGCAGCCTATCTGGCCCTGGGGATTTATCGGCCTTTAATCCATTTAATTTACCCAACACCACTTCCCGGCTAACCTGGATTTCACTCAATTCCTCCAACTCCTTTGACCCGCGGTCCCCTGCTATTTCCGGCAGATTATTTATGTCTTCCTTAGTGAAGACGGAACCAAAGTAGTTATTCAATTGGTCCGCCATATCCTTGTTCCCCATGATCAACTCACCCGTTTCTGACTGCAAGGGACCTACATTTGTTTTAACTAATCTCTTTCTTTTCACATATCTATAAAAACTTTTGCAGTCAGTTTTTATGTTCCCTGCCAGTTTTCTTTCATAATCTATTTTTCCTTTCCTAATTAAGCCCTTTGTCCTCCTCTGCTGGTCTCTGAGTTTCTCCCAGTCCTCCGGTATGCTGCTTTTTCTGGCTAATTTGTACGCATCATCCTTCGCTTTGATACTATCCCTGATTTCCCTTGTTATCCACGGATGCACTACCTTCCCTGGTTTATTCTTTTGCCAAACTGGGATGAACAATTTTTGTAGTTCATCCATGCAGTCTTTAAATGTCTTCCATTGCATATCCACCGTCAACCCTTTTAGAATTAATTGCCAGTCAATCTTGGCCAATTCACGTCTTATACCCTCAAAGTTACCTTTCTTTAAGTTCAGAACCATTGTTTCTGAATTAACAATGTCACTCTCCATCCTAATGAAGAACTCAACCATATTATGGTCACTCTTGCCCAAGGGGGCACGTACAACAAGACTGCTAACTAACCCTTCCTCATTACTCAATACCCAGTCTAAAATAGCCTGCTCTCTCGTTGGTTCCTCTACATGTTGATTTAGATAACTATCCCGCATACATTCCAAAAAATCCTCTTCCTCAGCACCCCTGCCAATTTGATTCACCCAATCTATATGTAGATTGAAGTCACCCATTATAACGGTTTTGCCTTTGTCGCACGCATTTCTAATTTCCTGTTTGATACCATCTCCAACTTCACTACTACTGTTAGGTGGCCTGTACACAACACCCACCAGCGTTTTCTGCCCCTTAGTGTTTCGCAGCTCTACCCATACCGATTCCACATCCTGCAAACTAATGTCCTTCCTTTCCAGTGCATTAATCTCCTCTCTAATCAGCAACGCTACCCCACCTCCTTTTCCTTTCTCTCTATCCCTCCTGAATATTGAATATCCCTGGATGTTCAGCTCCCAGCCTTGGTCACCCTGGAGCCATGTCTCCGTGATCCCAACTATATCATAGTCATTAATAGCTATCTGCACATTCAACTCATCCACCTTATTACGAATGCTCCTTGCATTGAGACACAAAGCCTTCAGGCTTGTTTTTACAACACTCTTACCCCTTATACAATTTTGTTGAAAAGTGGCCCTTTTTGATTTTTGCCCTGGATTTTCCGGCCTGCCACTTTTACTTTTCACCTTGCTACCTATTGCTTCTACCCTCATTTTACACCCCTCTGTCTCTACGCTCACACATTTAAGAAACCCTTTCCCTTTAACTCCATCCTCCACTAGCCCATTCGACACCCCACCCCCCTATTCAGTTTAAAACCACCCGTGTAGCAGTGGCAAACCTGCCTGCCAGAATGCTGGTCCCACACCTGTTAAGATGCAATCCGTCCCTTTTGTACAGTTCCCCCTTACCCCAAAACAGTTCCCAGTGATCTAAGAATCTAAATCCCTGCCCCGTGCACCAGTTCCTCAGCCACACGTTCAGGTCCCGTATCTCCCTGTTCCTGCTCTCGCCAGCACGAGGAACTGGAAGCAAACCGGAGATAACAACCCTGGAGGTCCTGCTTTTCAGCATTTTTCCGAGCTCTCTAAAGTCACGCTGCAGAATATTCATCCCCTTCTTTCCGACATCGTTTGTGCCGACATGCACTACCACTTCCGGATGTTCACCTTCGCCCTTGAGGATTTTCTGCACTCTGTCCGTGACATCCTGGATCCTGGCACCAGGAAGGCAGCACACCATCCTCGCATCCCATCTGTTGCCGCAGAAACCCCTGTCCGTACCTCTCACAATAGAGTCTCCTACTACAATGGCGTTGCCTGCCTTAGGCCTTTTTGGTTTTGGCTCAACAGCCCTATTCGCATCACAAGCCAGTCCGCCGCCCAGTGTAAACACCTCTTCTGTCCCGACAGCTTCTAAGTGGGTGAACCTGTTCACAAGAGGTACAACCCCCGGGGACGTTGGCATTCCATGCTTCCCTCCCGTTCTCACTGTCTCCCACCTTCTCTCTTCCAGTACCTTAGGTGTAACAATCGTACTGTAGGACTTGTCGAGGAACGACTCCGTTTCTCGGACGAACCGGAGGTCATCCAGCCACATATGATGTGGCTGGAGTCCAACACTCCACCCTTAACAAAGAGCAGGAGGTAACTGAACGGAAGCACCTGTGGATTATTTAGAGAAATGAATGTACTGTTTCCAGCCCGATGCACAGAGCTGCTGACTGCAAACTAACAACTCCAAGATCTGCCCGGCAACACGTGTCTCATACCCTCAACTGGCGACGCAATTGGATAACCAATGGGTCTTTAGGATTCATCATTTAATTGTGCTCTCTGACAGTTTGGACCCAAAGCCACTCTGGACTGGAAGTGAGAAATGTAAATGATTAAAAGACTGAATGGACTCTCATTACATCCATTCACAAATCTGCTAGATGCAGTTCTTGGAGTTGGAGGGATCTAATAATATTTTGAAGAATCGGACACATGACGATCAGCAATGATTGGGTTGAAGGCTGAACCAGTTTTAAGGGACTAATGGCCTACCTTGCTGCAATCGTTATTGTTCGTGTCTAGTCATGATCCTATGCCCCTGTCCCACTTAGGAAACCTGAACGGAAACCTCTGGAGACTTTGCGCCCCACCTAAGGTTTCCGTGCGGTTCCCGGAGGTTTTTGTCAGTCTCCCTGCCTGCTTCCACTACCAGCAAGAAGATGGGTTTCGGCCCGAAACATTGCCTATTTCCTTTGTTTCATAAATGCTGCTGCACCCGCTGGTTTCTCCAGCGTTTTTGTCTACCTTCCACTACCTGCAACCTCCGGCAACCACCTGCAACCTCCGGGAACCGCACGGAAACCTTGGGTGGGGCGCAAAGTCTCCAGAGGTTTCCGTTCAGGTTTCCTAAGTGGGACAGGGGCATTACTATAATATTTTTCAGTGTACAACATTGTTGTTCATGAAATCGCATTACAAATATTTCCCTGGAGCATGTCCCATACGCAATAACAATAGACAATAGACAATAGGTGCAGGAGTAGGCCATTTGACCCTTCGAGCCAGCATCGCCATTCAATGTGATCATGGCTGATCATCCCCAATCAGTACCCCGTTCCTGCCTTCTCCCCATATCCCCTGAGTGCGCTATATTTAAGATCCCTATCTAGCTCTTTCTTGAAAGTATCCAGAGAACTGGCCTCCACCGCCCTCTGAGGCAGAGAATTCCACAGACTCACAACTCTCTGTGCGAAAATGTGTTTCCTCGTCTCCGTTCTAAATGGCTTATCCCTTATTCGTAAACTGTGGCTCCTGGTTCTGGACTCCCCCAACATCGGGAACATGTTTCCTGCCTCTAGCGTGTCCAAACCCTGAATAATTTTATATCTCAATAAGATATCCACCCATCCTTCAAATCTCCAGAGTTTACAAGCCCAGCTGCTCAGTGTATGATAAACAGCATAACATGGTAAAAATGACATGTCAGAGAGTTTAAATGTGAATAAATGATGATAATTCACCTTGACTTAATGTCAAATACTTTCAGAATCTGGCAGAACATAGTGACGGCTTGGCTGGCTTTACGTCTACAGAGAGTGTTAGCTATAGGGAGAGGTTGAGTAGGCCAGGTCACTATTTCATGGAGCGGAGGAGGATGAGGGGTGATCTTATAGGGTACAAAATGATGAGAATAGGGGAATCAAGGACCAGAGGACATGGGTTCAAGGTGAAGGGGAAAAGATTTAATAGGAATACGATGGGTAACATTTTCACACAGAGGGTGGTGCGTGTATGGAACAAGCTGCCAGAGGAGGTAGTTGAGGCTGGGACTATCCCATCGTTTAAGAAACAGTTAGACAGGTACATGGATAGGACAGGTTTGGAGGGATATGGACCAAACGCAGGCAGGTGGGACTAGTGTAGCTGGGACATTGTTGGTCGGTGCGGGCGAGTTGGGCCGAAGGGCCTGTTTCCACACTGTATCACTCTATGTTTCTATGACTCTATCTTTCCGTTTCCACCGTTTCTGCTTTCTGTTGAGACCACATTGTCCGCAGTTGCTTGGTCTGCTCATCTCCGCCCACCGAAACCGCTCCATTCCCAAACATTTCCCCTACATCCACATGGAATAACCATATAAACCATATAACAATTACAGCACGGGAACAGGCCATCTCGACCCTTCTAGTCCGTGCCGAACACGTATTCTCCCCTAGTCCCATATACCTGCGCTCAGACCATAACCCTCCATTCCTTTCCCATCCATATAACTATCCAATTTATTTTTAAATTATAAAAACGAACCTGCCTCCACCACCTTCACTGGAAGCTCATTCCACACAGCCACCACTCTCTGAGTAAAGAAGTTCCCCCTCATGTTACCCCTAAACGTATGTCCCTTAATTCTCAAGTCATGTCCCCTTGTTTGAATCTTCCCTACTCTCAGTGGGAAAAGCTTATCCACGTCAACTTTGTCTATCCCTCTCATCATTTTAAAGACCTCTATCAAGTCCCCCCTTAACCTTCTGCGCTCCAAAGAATAAAGCCCTAACTTGTTCAACCTTTCTCTGTAACTTAGTTGCTGAAACCCGGGCAACATTCTAGTAAATCTCCTCTGTACTCTCTCTATTTTGTTGACATCCTTCCTATAATTAGGCAACCAAAATTGTACCCCATACTCCAGAATTGGCCTCACCAATGCCTTGTACAATTTTAACATTATATCCCAACTTCTATACTCAATGCTCTGATTTATAAAGGCCAGCACACCAAAAGCTTTCTTTACCACCCTATCTACATGAGATTCCACTTTCAGGGAACTGTGCACAGTTATTCCCAGATCCCTCTGTTCACCTGCATTCTTCAATTCCCTACCATTTACCATGTACGTCCTATTTTGATTTGTCCTGCCAAGATGTAGCACCTCACACTTATCAGCATTAAACTCCATCTGCCATCTTTCAGTCCACTCTTCCAACTGGCATAAATCTCTCTGTAGACTTTGAAAATCTACTTCATTATCCACAACCCCACCTATCTTAGTATCATCTGCATACTTACTCATCCAATTTACCACACCATCATCCAGATCATTGATGTACATGACAAACAACAGTGGACCCAACACAGATCCCTGTGGCACCCCACTCGTCACTGGCCTCCAACCTGACAAACAACCATCCACCATTACTCTCTGGCATCTCCCATTCAGCCACTGTTGAATCCATCTTGCTACTCCACCATTAATACCCAACCATTGAACCTTCTTAACCAACCTTCCATGAGGAACCTTGTCAAAGACCTTACTGAAGTCCATATATACAACATCCACTGCTTTACCCTCATCAATTTCCCGAGTAACCTCTTCAAAAAATTCAAGAAGATTAGTCAAACATGAACTTCCAGGCACAAATCCATGTTGACTGTTCCTAATCAGACCCTGTTTATCCAGATGCTTATATATATTATCTCTAAGTATCCTTTCCATTAATTTGCCCACCACTGACGTCAAACTAACAGGTCTATAATTGCTAGGTTTACTCTTAGACCCCTTTTTAAACAATGGAACAACATGCGCAGTACGCCAATCCTCCGGCACTATTCCCGTTTCTAATGACATTTGAAATATTTCTGTCATAGCCCCTGCTATTTCTACACTAACTTCCCTCAATGTCCTAGGGAATATCCTGTCCGGACCTGGAGACTTATCCACTTTTATATTTCTCAAAAGTGTCAGTACTTCCTCATCTTTGAATCTCATAGTTTCCATAGCTACTCTACTTGTTTCCCTTACCTCACATAATTCAATATCCTTCTCCTTGGTGAATACCGAAGAAAATAAATTGTTCAATATCTCCCCCATCTCTTTTGGCTCTGCAGATAGCTGTTCACTCTGACTCTCTAATGGACCAATTTTATCCCTCGTTATCCTTTTGCTATTAATATAGCTGTAGAAACCCTTTGGTTTACTTTCACCTTACTTGCCAAAGCAACCTCATATCTTCTTTTAGCTTTTCTAATTTCTTTCTTAAGATTCTTTTTACATTCTTTATACTCCTCAAGCACCTCATTTACTCCATGCTGCCCATAATTATTGTAGATCTCCCTCTTTTTCCGAACCAAGTGTCCAATTTCCCTTGAAAACCATGGCTCTTTCCGATTTTTAATATTTCCTTTCAACGAACAGGGACATAAAGATTCTGTACTCTTAAAATTTCACCTTTAAATGTACTCCATTTCTCTTCCACATCTTTCCCATAAAACAAAATGTCCCAATTTACTCCTTTTAAATCCTTTCGCATCTCCTCAAAGTTAGCCTTTCTCCAATCAAAAATCTCAACCCTAGGTCCAGTTCTGACCCTCTCCATAATTATATTGAAACTAATGGTATTGTGATCACTGGTCCTGAACTGTTCCCCAACGCATACCTCTGCCACCTGACCCGTCTCATTTCCTAACAGGAGGTCCAGCACCGCCCCTTCTCTAGTAGGTACTTCTATGTATTGCTGCAAAAAACTATCCTGCACACATTTTACAAACTCCAACCCATCCAGCCCATTTACAGAATGTGTTTCCCAGTCTATGTGTGGAAAATTGAAATCTCCCACAATCACTACCTTGTGCTTACTACTAATATCTGCAATCTCCTTACATATTTGCTCTTCCAATTCTCGCTCCCCATTTGGCGGTCTATAATACACCCCTATAAGTGTTGCTACCTCTTTCCCATTTCTCAGTTCCACCCAAATAGCCTCCCTAGACGAGCCCTCTAATCTATCCTGCCAAAGCACTGCTGTAATATCTTCCCTGATAAGCAATGCAACACCTCCACCTCTTGCCCCTCCAATTCTATCACACCTGAAGCAACGAAATCCTGGAATATTTAGTTTCCAATCACAGCCCTCCTGCAACCATGTTTTACTGATCGCCACAACATCATACTTCCAGGTGTCAATCCAGGCTCTAAGTTCATACACCTTTCTTACAATGCTCCTAGCATTAAAATATACACATTTAAGAAACCCACCCTCTCTTATTCTCTGTTTATTGAATTGAATTGAATTGAATTGAATCCCTTTATTGTCATTCAGACCTTACGGTCTGAACGAAATTTCGTGCCTGCAGTCATACATACATCATACAATAATAAACAACAGTAAACACAAATTAACGTCCACCACAGTGTATCCACCAAGCACCTCCTCACTGTGGTGGAGGCAAAAAATCTTAGGGTTACTGTCTCTTCCCTCCTCTTCTCCCTCTGCGCTGAGGCGATTCCCCACCGGGCGATGGCACAACAGTCCCGCGGCTCACCGAACCCCGCAAACGGGCCGGCTCAAACACCGCGGCCCGGGAGTGGTCGAAGCTGCCGCCCTCCAGTCCAGCATACGCAGCCGCCCATATTGTCTTTTTCTTCTCTCTCCCCTACATTTTGGGTCAGAGTGCTACTATTCTCTGCCTCCTGCCTCACACACTGACTGCTAGCTTTCCCAATTTGAGTCCCTCCCCCCAACCATACTAGTTTAAAGTCTCCCCAGTAGCCTTTGCAAATCTCCCCGCCAGGATATTGGTCCCCCTCGAGTTCAAGTGCAACCCGTCCTTTCTGTACAGGTCACACCTTCCCCAAAAGAGGTCCCAATGATCCAGAAACTTGAATCCATATCCACTGCACCAGTCCCTCATCCATCCATTTATCCTCCACCTCGCTCCATTCCTACTCTCACTGTCGCGTGGCACAGGCAGTAATCCTGAGATTGTTACCATTGCAGTCCTTCTCCTTAACTCTCTACCTAACTCCCTAAATTCTTCTTTCAGGACCTCTTCTCTTTTTTTACCTATGTCGTTGGTACCTATATGTACCACAACTTCAGGCTCCTCTCCCTCCCATTTCAGGATTTCTTGGACCCGTTCAGACACATCCCTGACCCTGGCACCAGGGAGGCAAACTATCATCCGGTTCTCTTGTCTGCGTCCACCGAATCGCCTATCCGACCCCCTGACTATAGAGTCCCCTATTACAATTGCCCTCCTCTTCTTTTCCTTACACTCCTGAGCAACAGGACCGGTCTTTATGCCAGAGGCCCGGCCGCTGTCACTGCCCCCAGGTAGGCTGTCTCCCCCACCCTTACTCAAACATGAGTACTTATTTACAGCCACCGGGGTACTCACCAGTCCCTGCCTGTAACGCCTTGCCCGACAACTCCTGTTTCACTTCCACCAGCCACGCAGGCAGTCGTCCCAGTTCAGACTGAGATTCACATTCATTTGTGTACATTGGTGAGACCAAGCGTACACTAGGCGAACGTTTTGATGACCATTTACGCTCTCTCCATAAGGATCACAGTCAGTTAAGCTCTGCTTCCCATTCCCACACCGAGCATCTTCCATTGTTAACCTTGGCCTCACACACAGTGGAGAGCAGCACCCGATGATGACCCGCTGAAATATCTTACAATGGAACAGTATAAACACCGATTTCTCCAATTTAGAATCATAGCACCCTCCACATAGAAACATAGAAACATAGAAAATAGGTGCAGGAGTAGGCCATTCTGCCCTTCGAGCCTGCACCGCCATTCAATATGATCATGGCTGATCATCCAACTCAGTATCCCATCCCTGCCTTCATTCCATACCCCCTGATCCATTTAGCCACAAGGGCCACATCTAACTCCCTCTTAAATATAGCCAATGAACTGGCCTCAACTACCTTCTGTGGCAGAGAATTCCACAGATTCACCACTCTCTGTGTAAAAAATGATTTTCTCATCTCGGTCCGAAAAGACTTCCCCCTTATCCTTAAACTGTGACCCCTAGTTCTGGACTTCCCCAACATCGGAAACAATCTTCCTGCATCTAGCCTGTCAAACCCCTTAAGAATTTTGTAAGTTTCTATAAGATCCCCCCTCAATCTTCTAAATTCTAGCGAGTACAAGCCGAGTCTATCCAGTCTTTCTTCATATGAAAGTCCTGCCATCCCAGGAATAAGTCTGGTGAACCTTCTCTGTACTCCCTCTATGGCAAGAATGTCTTTCCTCAGATTAGGAGACCAAAACTGTACGCAATACTCCAGGTGTAGGTGAGGCCCAGGAGCCGTTGGTGAGGGAGGAGCGACGTCCGTGCGGTAGGTTTAAAAACCCAGTGCGTGGCTTGTTTCAACAGAGGCCTAGGAGCCGTTGGTGAGGGAGGAGGAACCCAACTCTGCAACGTTCCATTCGCAGATCACACTTCAAATTAAGTGGGCTTGAGGAAGCCGCTGATTGGTCGAACGGACTAGAGGAAGCGTCTGATTGGCTTGTATCCCGGGTAAGGCTTTGTATTGTATCCAGGATAAGGGGGAGAATGAAGGCCAGGGCAGTTTATTGTTCTGGATGTCAGATGTGGGAGGTCATGGAGTCTGATACCCCTCCAGACGTTCACATCTGCGCCAGGTGCGTCGAGATTGGGCTCCTAAGGGACCGTGTTAGGAACCTGGAGCAGCAGCTCGATGACCTCTGTCTGGTCAGGGAGAGCGAGGAGATCCTAGAGAGGAGTTATAGGGAGGTGGTCACTCCAAGACCACGGGAGGCAGACAATTGGTCACAGTTAGGAAGGGCAATGGGCAGTGGCAGGGACTGATGAGTACCCCGGTGCCTGTACACCTTGAAAATAAGTACTCATGTTTGAGTACGGTTGGGGGAGACAGCCTACCTGGGGGCAGCGACAGCGGCCGGGCCTCTGGCACAAATACCGGCCCTGTTGCTCAGAAGGGTAAGGAAAAGAAGAGGAGGGCAATTGTAATAGGGGACTCTATAGTCAGGGGGTCGGACAGGCAATTCTGTGGACGCAGACTGGAGACCAGGATGGTAGTTTGCCTCCCTGGTGCCAGGGTCAGGGATGTGTCTGAACGTGTCCAAGAAATCCTGAAATGGGAGAGATAGGAACCTGAGGTCACGGTACATACCAACGACATAGGTAGAAAAAGAGAAGAGGTCCTGAAAGGAGAATTTAGGGAGTTAGGAAGAGAGTTAAGGAGAAGGACCGCAAAGGTAACAATCTCAAGATTACTGCCTGTGCCACGATAGAGTGAGAGTAGGAATGGAACGAGGTGGAGGATAAATGCGTGGCTGAAGGACTGGTGCAGAGGGCAGGGATTCAAGTTTCTGGATCATTGGGACCTCTTTTGGGGAAGGTGCGACCTGTACAAAAAAGACGGGTTGCACTTGAACCCGAGGAGGACCAATATCCTGGCGGGGAGATTTGCAAAGGCTACTGCGGAGACTTTAAACTAGAATGGTTGGGGGGAGGGACTCAAATAGGGAAAGCAAGTAGTCAGTGTGTGAGGCAGGAGGGAGAGAAGGGTAGCACTCAGACACAAAATGTAGGGGAGAAAGAAGAAAAAGACAATAAACAGAGAATACGAGGGGGTGGGTTTCTTGAAAGTGTATATTTTAATGCTAGGAGCATTGTAAGAAAGGTGGATGAGCTTAGAGCCTGGATTGGCACCTGGAAGTATGATGTTGTGGCGATCAGTGAAACATCGTTGGAGGAGGGCTGTGATTGGAAACTAAATATTCCAGGATTTCGTTGCTTCAGGTGTGATAGAATTGGAGGGGCAAGAGTTGGAAAGGTGTAGCAACACTTATAGGGGTGTATTATAGACAGCCAAATGGGGAGCGAGAATTGGAAGAGCAAATATGTAAGGAGATCGCAGATATTAGTAGTAAGCACAAGGTAGTGATTGTGGGAGATTTCAATTTTCCACACATATACTGGGAAACATTCTGTAAATGGGCTGGATGTTTTGGAGTTTGTAAAATGTGTGCAGGATAGTTTTTTGCAGCAATACATAGAGGTACCTACTAGAGAAGGGGCGGTGCTGGACCTCCTGTTAGGAAATGAGACAGGTCAGGTGGCGGAGGTATGTGTTTGGGAACACTTAGGATCCAGTGATCACAATACCATTAGTTTCAATATAATTATGGAGAGGGTCAGAACTGGACCTAAGGTTGAGATTTTTGCTGCAAAAAACTATCCTGCACACATTTTACAAACACCAAACCATCCAGCTCATTTACAGAATGTGTTTCCCAGTCTATGTGTGGACAATTGAAATCTCCCACAATCACTACCTTGTGCTTACTACTAATATTTGCAATCTACTTACATATTTGCTCTTCCAATTCTCGCTCCCCATTTGGCTGTCTATAATACACCCCTATAAGTGTTGCTACACCTTTCCTACTTCTCAGTTCCACCCATATAGCCTCCCTGGACGAGCCCTCCAGTCTATCCTGCCAAAACACTGCTGCAATATCTTCCCTGACAAGCAATGCAACACCTCCACCTCTTGCCCCTCCAATTCTATCACACCTGAAGCAACGAATTGAGGAATGCAGTTGAACAGAGGGATCTAGGAATAACTGTGCACAGTTCCCTGAAGGTGGAATCTCATGTAGATAGGGTGGTAAAGAAAGCTTTTGGTGTGCTGGCCTTTATAAATCAGAGCATTGAGTATAGAAGCTGGGATGTAATGTTAAAATTGTACAAGGCATTGGTGATGCCAATTCTGGAGTATGGTGTACAATTTTGGTCGCCTAACTATAAGAAGGATGTCAAAAAAATAGAGAGAGTACAGAGGAGATTTACTAGAATGTTGCCTGGGTTTCAGCAACTAAGTTACAGAGAAAGGTTGAACAAGTTAGGTCTTTATTCTTTGGAGCGCAGAAGGTTAAGGTGGGACTTGATAGAGGTCTTTAAAATGATGAGAGGGATAGACAGAGTAGACGTGGATAAGCTTTTCCCATTGAGAGTAGGGAAGATTCAAACAAGAGGACATGACTTGAGAATTAAGGGACATACGTTTAGGGGTAACATGAGGGGGAACTTCTTTCCTCAGAGAGTGGTAGCTGTGTGGAATGAGCTTCCAGTGGAAGTGGTGGAGGCAGGTTCGACTTTATAATTTTAAAATAAATTGGATAGGTATATGGATGGGAAAGGAATGGAGGGTTATGGTCTGAATGCAGGTAGATGGGACTAGGGGAGAATAAGTGTTCGGCACGGACTAGAAGGGCTGAGATGGCCTGTTTCCGTGCTGTAATTGTTATATGGTTATATGGTTATATGGTGTGGTCTCACTAAGACCCTGTACAACTGCAGTAGAACCTCCCTGCTCTTATACTCTAATCCTTTTGCTATGAATGCTAACATACCATTCGCTTTCTTCACTGCCTGCTGCACCTGCATGCCTACTTTCAATGACTGGTGTACCACGACACCCAGGTTTCGTTGCATCTCCCCTTTTCCTAATCGGCCACCATTTAGATAATAGTCTACTTTCCTGTTTTTGCCACCAAAGTGGATAACCTCACATTTATCCACATTATGCTGCATCTGCCATGCATTTGCCCACTCACCCAGCCTATCCAAGTCACCTTGCAGTCTCCTTTGCATCCTCCTCACAGCTAACACTGCCCCCCAGCTTAGTGTCATCCGCAAACTTGGAGTTGCATTCAATTCCCTCATCCAGATCATTAATATATATTGTAAATAGCTGGGGTCCCAGCACTGAGCCTTGCGGTACCCCACTAGTCACTGCCTGCCATTCTGAAAAGGATCCGTTTACTCCTACTCTTTGCTTCCTGTCTGCCAGCCAGTTCTCTATCCACATCAATACTGAACCCCCAATACCGTGTGCTTTAAGTTTGTATACTAATCTCTTATGTGGGACCTTGTCGAAAGCCTTCTGAAAGTCCAGATATAACACATCCACTGGTTCTCCCTTATCCACTCTACTAGTTACATCCTCGAAAAATTCTATAAGATTCGTCAGACATGATTTACCTTTCATAAATCCATGCTGACTTTGTCCAATGATTTCACCACTTTCCAAATGTGCTGCTATGCCATCTTAAATAACTGACTCCAGAATTTTTCCCACCACCGATGTTAGACTAACTGGTCTGTAATTCCCCGTTTTCTCTCTCCCTCCCTTTTTAAAAAGGGGGTTACATTAGCTACCCTCCAATCCTCAGGAACTACTCCAGAATCGAAAGAGTTTTGAAAAATTTTCACTAATGCATCCACTATTTCTGGGGCTACTTCCTTAAGTACTCTGGGATGCAGCCTATCCGGCCCTGGGGATTTATCGGCCTTTAATCCATTCAATTTACCTAACACCATCGGTATCTGGAGACCCCGGGATGACCCCCAGAGCCGACAGGCTGGATCTTCCAGGAATAACGGAGCTGGAGCTGCCGACTTTGAGGGAACCCCCGTTCGTTACGGAGCTGGAGCTGCCGTCTGTGAGGGAATCCCCGTTCCAGCGCACGTCTGCAGAAACAGCAGGTACAGCAAGCACAGTACCTGGAAACAAAGGGGAAGCCTCCATTGTGTCCGGAAACGTGGTCAACGGGCAGGACTTCAAGTCAGAATGAAGCGCAGGGGACTTCGGCCCCCTCTCCCTACTATCCTACTGGCCAATGTACAGTCCCTTGAAAACAAAGTGGAGGACTTAAGGGCAAGGCTGCTTTATCAAAGGGAGCTGAGGGAATGCTCTGTGTTCTGTTTCACAGAGACATGGCTCACCCCCAGCTCCCCAGACTCAGCGGTCCAGCCTGAAGGATTCTCCATCCACCGTATGGACTGTACCCTGGCATCTGGGAAAGGGAGAGGAGGGGGAGTCTTCCCACCCCAGGCAGACGTCCATCTGGCACTGGAGGAGCTGCACGCCGTGGTCAACAAACACCAGACGTCTTACCCCGAGGCATTTACCACCATTGCTGGGGACTTCAATAAGGCAAACCTAAAGAAATCACTCCCTAACTTCTACCAACATGTCTCCAGCTTCACCAGAGGACCTAACACCCTCGACCACTGCTACACCACCATCAAGAATGCCTATCACTCTATCCCACGCCCTCATTTCGGTAAATCCGACCATACCGCGGTGCTGCTTCCTCCAGCCTACAGGCAGCAATTAAAGAGCGTACCCCCAGAGGTGAGGACAGTACAGAGCTGGTCGGGGGGGGGGGGGGGGGCAGAGGAACAACTCCAGGACTGTTTGAGTCTGTAGACTGGGCTATGTTCAAGGACTCGGCAATGGACTTGAACGAATACGCCACAGTGGTTACAGACTTCGTAAAGAAATGTGTGGAGGACTGCATCCCTACAAAAACCTTCCGAGTGTTTCCCAATCAGAAACCTTGGATGAACATTGAGATCCACACTCTTCCGAAGTCCAGACACAGGGCATTCACCTCCAATGATACAGTGGCCTACATGAAGTCCAGATACGACCTTGGTAAGGCCATCAAAAAGGCCAAAAGGGTCTTCTGCTCCAAACTGGAGGATGAGACAGATGTTCGGCAGCTGTGGCGGGGCCTGAATGCAATCACGTCCTACAAGGCGAAACCAGGAGGCAGCTCGAATGTTGGCGAAACATCACTCCCTGACGAGCTCAATGCGTTTTACGCACGCTTTGATTGTATTGTATTGTATTTTATTGACCACACAGCCAGGCTGGTGGAATTTGTTATCAGTACAGCTCGGTACAGGTTCCAACATTTCATCAAACATTAAACATTTAACATAGATATACATACAAACAAACACATTTCATAATACATAAGGGCCATGCTTATTCGTATTTCCTCACCTCACAGAGTTTAAAAAGTTAATTGCAGTGGGAATGAAACTGTTTTTGAAGCGGTTTGTTTTGGAGGCAATTGACCTGTAACGCCTCCCAGAGGGCAGTAGCTGAAGGGCATAGTGTGCAGGGTGAGTGGGGTCAGAGATGATCTTGCGGGCTTTGTGAAGTGTCCGTTTGTGATAAAGTGATTCAAGGGATGGTAGGGGTAAGCCAATAATTTTGGATGCTCTGTTTATGATGCGCTGTAATTTCTTCCGGTAGAGTGAGTCGAGACTGCCGAACCAGACTGTGATGGATGAAGTGAGGATGCTTTCGATGATGGCTGTATAGAAGCGGAGCATGAGATGAGACCTTACTCTGAACTTCCTTAGCTGTCGGAGATGGAAAGGTCTTTGCTGGGCTTTTCCATAGATGTGGTCTGCGTTTGTCATCCATTTGAGGTTGTTGCTGATGTGGGTTCCAAGGAGTTTGAAAGGTCAGTGATGGAGATGGATTCACCTTTAATGAGCACAGGAGTTTTGGGGGATGGCTGGCGTCTTAGGCCGATGATGAGTTCTTTTGTTTTTGATGAGTTGAGTAAGAGATCATGGTCTGTGCACCAGGTCACTTGGTTGACCTGTGCACGGTATTCAGTTTCTTGGTTGTTGGTGATGAATCCTATGATGGTTGAGTCGTCCGTGTACTTGTACAAGTTGACAGAGCTGTGGTGGGATGTGAGCTGGTTTGTGTAAAGGGAGAATAGCCAGGGTGAGAGAACACAGCCTTGGGATGTGCCTGTACTGAGAAACAGAGGGGAGGATGTATTATTGTTGATCCTCATACTGGGAGAATACTGATGTGCCTTTCCGATCCCCCATTCGCTGTGATGGCATTTCAGTCTCAGTCACAAAGGCCGACGTCAGGAAATCCTTCAGAGGGGTGAACCCCCGAAAAGCACCTGGACCTAATGGTATACCCGGTCGTGTTCTAAAAACCTGTGGGGACCAACTGGCTGGAGTTTTTACGGACATTTTCAGCCTCTCACTTCTGAGGTCTGATGTTCCCACCTGCTTCAAAAGAGCATCAATTATACCAGTGCCCAAGAAGAGTAAGGTGACGTGCCTCAATGACTATCGACCTGTGGCACTAACGCCGGTGGTGATGAAGTGCTTTGAGAGGTTGATCATGGAGCAAATCACCTCCTACCTCGACAAAAACCTGGACCCTCTGCAGTTCGCTTACGGTGGATGTGATCTCGCTGGCCCTCCACTCCGCACTGGACCACTTGGACAACAAAAACTCATATGTCAGGCTGTTATTCATTGATTACAGCTCGGTATTTAACACAATCATTCCCTCCAAGCTGGTGACCAAACTCGCAGAACTGGGTCTCTGCGCATCCCTCTGCAATTGGATCCTCGACTTCCTCATTCACAGACCACAGTCTGTTCGTATTGATGGAAATGTGGTACACTCGATAACAATCAGCACGGGAGCACCTCAAGACTGCGTGCTCAGCCCCCTACTGTACTCACTCTATACCCATGACTGCGTAGCCGGTCATAGTGCGAACTCCATCATCAAGTTTGCTGACGACACCACTATTGTGGGGCGTATCACTGATGGGGATGAGTCAGAGTACACAAGAGAGATCGAGCAACTGTCCATATGGTGCCAGCGCAATAACCTGGCCCTCAACACCAGCAAAACCAAGGAACTTTGGAAGGAGTAGGAGGGGGACCCACAGCCCTATTTATATCAACGGGTCGATGGTTGAAAGGGTCAAGAGCTTCCAATTCCTCGGCGTGCACATCTCTTAAGATCTTTCCTGGTCCGAGAACACTAATGCAATTATCAAGAAAGCTCATCAGCGCCTCTACTTCCTGAGAAGATTATGGAGAGTCAGTTTGTCAAGGAAGACTCACTCTAACTTCTACAGGTGCACAGTAGAGAGCATACTGACCGGTTGCATCGTGGCTTGATTCGACAATTTGAGCGCCCTGGAGAGGAAAAGAATACAAAAAGTAGTAAACACTGCCCAGTCCATCATCGGCTCTGACCTTCCTTCCATCGAGGGGATTTATCGCAGTCGCTGCCTCAAAAAGACTGGCAGTATCATCAAAGACCCACACCATCCTGGCCACACACTCATCTCCCTGCTACCTTCAGGTAAAAGGTACAGGAGCCTGAAGACTGCAACGACCAGGTTCAGGAATAGCTACTTCCCCACAGCCTTTAGGCTATTAAACCTGGCTCGGACAAAACTCTGATTATTAATAACCATTTTTTGTTATTTGCACTTTATCAGTTTATTTATTCATGTGTGTCTATATTTATATTATGGTATATGGACACACTTATAGAAACATAGAAACATAGAAATTAGGTGCAGGAGTAGGCCATTCGGCCCTTCGAGCCTGCACCGCCATTCAATATGATCATGGCTGATCATCCAACTTAGTATCCCGTACCTTCCTTCTCTCCATACCCTCTGATCCCCTTAGCCACAAGGGCCACATCTAACTCCCTCTTAAATATAGCCAATGAACTGGCCTCGACTACCCTCTGTGGCAGAGTTCCAGAGATTCACCACTCTCTGTGAATAAAGTTCTTCTCATCTCGGTTTTAAAGGATTTCCCCCTTATCCTTAAGCTGTGACCCCTTGTCCTGGACTTCCCCAACATCGGGAGCAATCTTCCTGCATCTAGCCTGTCCAACCCCTTAAGAATTTTATAAGTTTCTATAAGATCCCCTCTCAATCTCCTAAATTCTAGAGAGTATAAACCAAGTCTATCCAGTCTTTCTTCATAAGACAGTCCTGACATCCCAGGAATCAGTCTGGTGAACCTTCTCTGCACTCCCTCTATGGCAATAATGACCAAAACTGTACGCAATACTCCAGGTGTGGTCTCACCAAGACCCTGTACAACTGCAGTAGAACGTCCCTGCTCCTATACTCAAATCCTTTTGCTATGAAAGCTAACATACCATTTGCTTTCTTCACTACCTGCTGCACCTGCATGCCTACTTTCAATGACTGGTGTACCATGACACCCAGGTCTCGCTGCATCTCCCCTTTTCCTAGTCGGCCACCATTTAGATAATAGTCTGCTTTCCTGTTTTTGCCACCAAAATGGATAACCTCACATTTATCCACATTATACTGCATCTGCCAAACATTTGCCCACTCACCCAGCCTATCCAAGTCACCTTGCAGTCTCCTAGCATCCTCCTCACAGCTAACACTGCCCCCCAGCTTAGTGTCATCCGCAAACTTGGAGATATTGCCTGCAATTCCCTCATCCAGATCATTAAAATATCTGTTTGTAGTAAATGCCTACTATGTTCTGTGTGTTGAAGCAAAGGAAGAATTTCATTGTCCTATACAGGGACACATGAATATAAACTCACTTGAACTTGAACTTGAACTTGAACCACTTCCCGGCTAACCTGGATTTCACTCAGTTCCTCCATCTCATTTGACCCCTGGTCCCTTGCTATTTCTGGCAGATTATTTATATCTTCCTTGGTGAAGACAGAACCAAAGTAGTTATTCAATTGTAACACAAAAATGCTGGAGAAACTCAGCGGGTGCAGCAGCATCTATGGAGCGAAGGAAACAGACGATGTTTCGGGCCGAAACCCTTCTTCAGACCATCACAGTTATTCAATTGGTCTGCCATGTCCTTGTTCCCCATGATCAATTCGCCTGTTTCTGACTGCAAGGGACCTATATTTGTTTTAACTAATCTATTCCTTTTCACATATCTATAAAGGTTTTTGCAGTCAGTTTTTATGTCCCCTGCCAGTTTTCCTTCATAATCTATTTTCCCTTTCCTAATTAAGCCTTTTGTCCTCCTCTGCTGGATTCTGAATTTCTCCCAGTCCTCTGGTAGGCTGATTTTTCTGGCTAATTTGTACGCTTCATCTTTTGTTTTGATGCTATCCCTAATCTCACCAGCTAGCCCATCAACCCAGCTCAGAATATTTACAACAGTAAGGTTATCTCAAGGTCTTTGTTTATGCAGTGGCCTCTTTCTGCTTATCTGCCTCTCTACGTCATCCTGTCATGCAAGAATCAGCTTAGTGAACCTTGCACTACCGCCCTTATAAAAGTCCCAAGCATTGTAGTTCGGCATTAGAGATGTCTCCAGACATGATCTAATTAGAAACCTGTAAAACGTCCCATCGTCCGTATCCTTCCTCCAACCATCTGCCAATCGATATCCTCACCTGCATTCTCCCTAAATCTAACCCTAACCCTATCCCGAACCCCAGCGGTAGGAATATTGATCTTCCTTATTTCCTCTAACCTTTGCAATCCATCACTCCCCTTCCTCACCCATCCAAGTCATCCTACTAGTTTCACTGTCGTCCTGCTTAGTTTTACGGCTTGTATACGCTCATTATCACCTTTTCCACAGCCAACAAAAGGCCATTGTGGGCTCCACCATTCCTTGATCGTTGTGGCTGGCTTTTATTTTTTTATTTTCGTCATTCATTTGTTATTTGTACCCTTACATGCCCCCCCCCCCTTGATGTTTCAACCAAACAAGTAAGAATGTTATCCAATATTAGTATGTCTACTATTGCCCCTCTCCTCTGACTCTCAGTCTGAAGAAGAAGGGTCTGGAGCTGAAAGTCACCGATTCCTTTTCGCCGGAGATGCTACCTGAGCCCCCGAGTTACTCTGCCATTTATGTCTATCATCGGTGTAAACCAGCAATTGCAGATCCTCCCTACACATTTCCTCCACTCGTCACTTCCCAGGCTTTATCCGGTCCCCACGTCTATTCACCAGTTAATGGAGGAGATAATCTCAGCAGGTACCACAAACTACTTATTTATCCCACTTCAATACACGCTTCATTCCATTAGCCCCGCAAGACGGCTGCTGCACCTCCGGGTAATATTTTGTGTGTCATAATCTGGTTGCTCAGAAATGTTTGCGCCCACTTAAGGTACACCCCACTTAGATAATATTGTCAGTACTTGCTTTCCTTCTTCATTTCAAATATGATGTCTTCAAAGTTTCATAAAGCATCGTCCAATTTGGTGCCCGTTGTACACATCACACTGCAGGTTCTTTGTGTTAACCTGACACTTCTCACCGGAACACCATGTGTGCCGTCAAAAAGCCTAAACGCGGTAAACAGTGCATTTATTGAAGTTATTAATATGCATTGTAAACAATATCATCACTGATCTATGCAAGTACCTCATCCAAAAACAAACCACGACATACATTCCATCTTCAAAGACTAACAACAACTTTGTCAAATACCGTTGCTTTTTCAAAAAATGATGAACAATCTGTTAGAAGCGGTTATGAACCCTAAGCACCCGGATATTATCTATTTAATCATGGCATTCAATATCTCCCCTCTGATCGATGTTCGACTATTTGACATTTTTCGTGCTCATTTCTGGCTCTCCTCCTTCTTAATCGTGGTCACTTTTGCAGTTTTAACTCAATTAGAGTTTTCCCACAATGTTACGTCATTTTGTAATATATTATAATCCATACTCTCTCTTTGTCTACATCTACTTATTTCTAACGCTCAAATTCAAGTCATTGGGTCCAGGTGACTTGTCGATGTCTAGCACATTTGTTTACGGCATTTTCTCTGGTGATTCAGTGTACATTCATAGAAACATAAACATAGAAACATAGAAAATAGGTGCAGGAGTAGGCCATTCAGCCCTTCGAGCCTGCACCGCCATTCAATATGATCATGGCTGATCATCCAACTCAGTATCCTGTACCTGCCTTCTCTCCATACCCCCTGATCCCTTTAGCCACAAGGGCCACATCTAACTCCCTCTTAAATATAGCTAATGAACTGGCCTCAACTACCTTCTGTGGCAGAGAATTCCAGAGATTCACCACTCTCTGTGTGAAAAATGTTTTTCTCATCTCGGTCCTAAAAGATTTCCCCCTTATCCTTAAACTGTGACCCCTTGTTCTGGACTTCCCCAACATCGGGAACAATCTTCCTGCATCTAGCCTGTCCAACCCCTTAAGAATTTTGTAAGTTTCTATAAGATCCCACCTCAATCTCCTAAATTCTAGTGAGTATAAGCCGAGTCTATCCAGTCTTTCTTCATATTAAAGTCCTGACATCCCAGGAATCAGTCTGGTGAACCTTCTCTGTACTCCCTCTATGGCAAGAATGTCTTTCCTCAGATTAGGAGACCAAAACTGTATGCAATACTCCAGGTGTGGTCTCACCAAGACCCTGTACAACTGCAGTAGAACCTCCCTGCTCCTATACTCAAATCCTTTTCCTATGAATGCTAACATACCATTCGCTTTCTTCACTGCCTGCTGCACCTGCATGCCTACTTTCAATGACTGGTGTACCATGACACCCAGGTCTCGCTGCATCTCCCCTTTTCCTAATCGGCCACCTTTCAGATAATAGTCTACTTTCCTGTTTTTGCCACCAAAGTGGATAATCTCACATTTATCCACATTTTACTTCGGAGTCACGTGAGTGACTACGTGAAGAGCCCGCTCAGCATGCATGCGCGGCATTGCGTTCAGCAGTGCAACAGCGGCCGCAGCGGGAGTCAGGCACTCCCGCTACAGTTTAAAAGATGGACCGTCAGGTAAGTTACTCTGAGGTCGGTTTTCTGTTGGCAAGGAGAGCCTTTTGCTTTGTTTCCACAGCAAGAATATGAACAAGAAAAGGCTCTTGAAGAAATCTGTTCCCCGCTCGACTCTAACGGATGTGCGTTCCATCAGTGGGGGGCAGCAGGCGGTAGGACCATTTACCGGGCGCTCCGCCATCCCCGACACCAGGCCGAGCCCAGTCACGCTAGCGCCTGAGCAGCGGACTGGTTGTAAAGCCAACAGAAAAAGCATCCGGCCGGTGGTTTCTGATTCATCGGACGGGGACGTCTCACCACCCGTTCGGGGGAGAGACAGCCGCCTGAGCCGCATGGAGCGGCTCCTGGAGCAGGTGCTCCAGCGAGACTCGCTGCGTGAGGGGTACTCTTGCAGGGGGAGTTCAGGCACTCCCTCCACAGTGCCTTGTGCACTGTCCATCGCTTCCTCCTCATCCAAGGGCAGCTTTGGTGACCAGGGCTGGGCTGGTCAGGAGGAGGGGACGCTGGCTGAAGAAGTCGGGTGTATGCCAGGGGTGCAGGACCAGGAAGAGCTGCTGGGTGTGGTGGACCGCTACGTGGCAGCCCCACGCGCAGGAAGGCCATTAGAGCCTAAACTAGCGGCCAGCATTAACCACCTTTCCAACAGGCCCCTACAGGAGCAGGTGGTTAATGAGGTCTTAGAATTATACACAGCTCCTGAAAATTGTGAGTCCCTCAAAGTGCCGGCTGTCAACAGCCAAATCTGGGGGCACGTTGGGACAAATATTCGAAATCAGGAGCTGAAACTGCAGCGGATCCTCAGGCTCCTGACGTCAGCCATCACATCATTTGCTCGTTCTGTGGACAATACAGAAATGACCACAAACCAACAGGACACTCTCGCTCTGTTGTGTAACACGCAGTTCGAGATAAATAACCTCTGCAAAGAAATTATAAGACCTGCCCTCAATCCAAAATTCGCCGGGTTGTGCAAAATTCCAACCACTGAGCCAGACACACTGCTCTTTGGCAAAGACCTCACTAAAAAAGTAAAGGATATGGAAGAGGCCTCTAAACCTTTCGGTCTCATGAGGGCAGGCCCCGGGACGAGCAAACCCAAAACAACAATACCCAAGCGGCAGCACCCCATCGCGTCCACCAGTCGACGTGTACCCTATGGGACTGGTGAAAGCTTGGGGTCCGCATTTTATCACCGGAAGTCTTTTTTAGACAAAGGCCCAGAGCGGACCCCATGGAAAATGCGCCACCCCCAAACATCACCGCCACGTCAGACAACGCGCAAGACTCGCTGGTCTGGGAAGAGACAGAAGAAACACCCATAACCATGGAGGTAGGTGGGTCTGGTTCCTACCAGCATGTAGAAAGTAGGGGCGCAATACTAACAGGGGGGAGATTACACCTGTTTAAGGGAGCACGGGAGTCTATCACGAGTGACAAGTATATACTCAATAGCATTAGTGGATACAAAATACAATTCATACTAGAAAAATTGCCACCAGTTCAACATTCACCCCAGAGGGTCTTTTCCCTCTCAGTTAAAGAGAAACGAGAGGGACAAGCTGAACTGGTGAGACTAATCACTAAGGGTATCATTGAAAAAACAAAACATGAACCCTTGGAATTTGTGCCAAATTCAGATTCAGATTCAATTTTAATTGTCATTGTCAGTGTACAGTACAGAGACAACGAAATGCATTTAGCATCTCCCTGGAAGAGCGACATAGCAAATGATTTGAATAAATAATAATAAGTGTCCGGGGGGGGGGGGGGGGGGGGGGGGGGGTGATTGGCAGTCACCGAGGTACGTTGTTGAGTAGAGTGACAGCCGCCGGGAATAAGCTGTTCCTGGACCTGCTGGTTCGGCAACGGAGAGACCTGTAGCGCCTCCCGGATGGTAGGAGGGTAAACAGTCCATGGTTGGGGTGAGAGCAGTCCTTGGCGATGCTGAGCGCCCTCCGCAGACAACGCTTGCTTTGGACAGACTCAATGGAGGGGAGCGAGGAACCGGTGATGCGTTGGGCAATTTTCACCACCCTCTGCAATGCCTTCCGGTCGGAGACAGAGCAGTTGCCATACCATACTGTGATGCAGTTGGTAAGGATGCTCTCGATGGTGCAGCGGTAGAAGTTCACCAGGATCTGAGGAGACAGAAGGACCTTCTTCAGTCTCCTCAGGAAGAAGAGACGCTGGTGAGCCTTCTTGATCAGAGTTGAGGTATTGTGGGTCCAAAAGAGGTCATCGGAGATGTTGACTCCCAGGAACCTGAAGCTAGAAACACGTTCCACCTCCGTCCCGTTAATGTGGATGGGGGTGTGCGTGCCGCCCCTGGACTTCCTGAAGTCTACAATGAGCTCCTTGGTCTTCTTGGAGTTAAGGGTCAGGTTGTTGTCAGCGCACCATGCTGCTAAGTGCTGGACCTCCTCCCTGTAGGCCGACTCATCGTTGTTGCTGATGAGGCCAATCACCGTTGTATCATCTGCATACTTGATGATGGTGTTAGTACCATGTACAGGTGTGCAGTCATAGGTGAAGAGGGAGTAGAGGAGGGGGCTCAGCACACAGCCCTGTGGAACGCCGGTGTTCAGGGTGAGGGTTGAAGAGGTGTGCTTGTCTAACCTAACAGACTGGGGTCTGTTGGTTAGAAAGTCCTGTATCCAGTTGCAGAGGGACGGGTCGATGCCCAGGTTACCGAGTTTGGTGATCAGTTTTGATGGTATAATGGTGTTGAATGCTGAGCTGTAATCGATGAACAGCATTCTTACGTAAGTGTCTCTGTTGTCGAGGTGGGAGAGGGCAGAGTGAAGTGCCGTTGAGATGGCATCCTCCGTACTCCTGTTCTTGCGGGAGGTAAACTGATAGGGATCCAGTGTGGGGGGTAGGCAGCTTTTGAGGTGTGCCAGGACCAGCCTCTCGAAGCACTTGGTGATGATGGGTGTAAGTGCAACTGGGCGGATGTCGTTGAGGCTTGTCGCAGTGGAGTGTTTTGGCACTGGCACGATGGAGGTGGTTTTAAGGCACGTGGGGACAACTGCTTGGGCAAGTGACAGGTTGAAGATGTCAGTCCAGACGTCTGTCAGCTGCGCAGCATAGGCCCTGAGCACGCGCCCGGGGATGCCGTCAGGGCCAGCAGCTTTACGTGCATTAGTCCTACTCAGTGCCACGTATACGTCGTAGGGGGTGAGTGTGAGGGGTTGGTGATCGGCAGGTAGCACAGCTTTGATGGCTGTCTCTAGATTGTCCCTGTCGAAGCGGCCATAGAAGTGATTAAGCTCCTCAAGGAAGGAGGCGTCGCTGGATGTGGGGGTGGTGTGGAGGGTCTGTAGTCCGTGATGGCCTGGATGCCTTGCCACATGCGTCGGGGGTCGGAGTTGTTGTTGAAGTGCTCCTCAATCCTGAGCTTATGGCAGTGCTTGGCCTTCTTGATGCCCCTCTTCAGGTTAGCCCTGGCTGAACTGTAGGCTCGAGCATCGCCTGACCTGAAAGCGGTGTCCCGTGCTTTCAGCAGTAGCCTGACCTCGCTGTTCATCCATGGCTTCTGATTCGGGAATATGGTCACCTGTTTGAGGGAGGTGACACAATTGATGGTGGAGTTTATAAAGTCCAGAACAGAGGATGTGTAGGAATTAATGTCCGTGTGGGAGTCAAGGGTGGCCTGGGCTGCAAACGCCTTCCAGTCAGTGTTTCCAAAACACTGCTGAAGTGTGAAGTCCGCTTCCTCTGACCAGACTTTAACTGTCCTCACAGTTGGTTTAACCCGTCTGATGAGTGGGGAGTACTTAGGGAGCAGGAACAATGAGACGTGATCAGACTGACCAAGGTCGGGGAGGGGGATGGCTTTGTAAGCTTCAGCCATGTTGGTGTAGACTTTGTCCAGTGTCTTGTCAACTCTAGTGGGGAAGGAGACATGTTGGTGGAATTTGGGGAGTACAGTCTTCAGGTTAGAGTGATTGAAGTCACCCGCAACAATGAAGGCTGCCTCGGGGTTGTGCGTCTGTTGATTGCTAATGGCAGTATGCAGCTCTTTCATTGCAAGCTTGGCATTAGCATCAGGAGGGATATAGGCTGCAGTCACAACAGTGGAGGTGAACTCTCTGGGCAGATAGAACGGTCTGCATCTAACCAAGAGGAATTCAAGGTTAGCTGAGCAGTGACTCTCGATGATGGTGGAGTCCGTGCACCATGCTTTATTTACATAAATGCACAGACCCACACCTCTGGTCTTACCGGAGTCTGATGTCCTGTCCGCTCGGAGTAAATGACGCCCCGATAGCTGGATGGCGCTGTCAGGAACGTCAGTGTTGAGCCAAGTTTCCGTGAAGATCAGGATGTTGCAGTCCTTGATCCAGTTGTGGGAGGTGATCCTTAGCCGGAGTTCGTCCATTTTGTTTGCCAGTGAGCGCACGTTGGCGAGGAAAAGGCTAAGAATCTCTACCCTGTGTGGGGCTAGCTCTAACCTGGCCCTGGCCCTAACCTGGAATATATTCACTAAAACTAAAAAAGAAGGTGGATGTCGCATCATCATTGACTTAACTTCACTAAATATGTTTGTTAAGTATGTACATTTCAAAATGGAAACGTTTGTTACTGCCAAACAACTAATTTCCAAAGGATACTTCATGGCAAGCATTGACCTTAAAGATGCTTACTATTCAGTACCCATTCACAAGGATCATCGCAGATACCTGAAATTTACCTGGATGGGGGCAGAAATGGCAGTTTGAAGCATTACCCAAAGAATTAACATCAGCCCCAAGATTATTCACCAAGATACTAAAACCAGCCCTGGCAATATTAAGAAGACAAAAACATATTGTCATGGCATATCTTGATGATATCTTAATAGTAGGCAAGACCATGGAATTGGCTATATCAGCTGTGTCAGCTACCAAACAGTTGTTCGAAATCTTGGGATTTGTCTTACATCCAGATAAATCTAAGTTGAAGCCATCCACAACCATGGACTACTTGGCCTTCACAATTAACTCAGTCCACATGTCTGTAACTTTGCCAAAAGACAAAACAGTTGAATTGGCACAATCATGCAACAATTTAATGGTCAACGAGCGACCAACTATTCGACAAGTAGCAAGAGTAATTGGGAAAATGGCAGCAGCATTTCCGGCTACACAATTTGGACCTTTGCACTATCAAAACTTACAAAGAGTAAAGGTACAGCCACTAAAACGACATGCAGGTCATTATGATCGTATCATGAAATTATCCACTGAAGCAATATCAGAACTACAGTGGTGGGCAGAAAACGTTTGGCATAGTTTCAGCCCTATCATCATCATTAACCCTACTTTAGTTATCCAAACAGATGCCAGTGCTCAAGGCTGGGGAGCGACTAACTCCATATCCAGCACAGGTGGTAGATGGACTAACCTAGAGTCATCATTACTACTTACACTGGGCATTAACTATCTAGAGATGTTGGGTGCCTTTTATGGTTTAAAAGCATATGCATCCAATATGCATCACTTGCATGTTCGTTTACAAATAGACAATACTACGGTGGTGGCCTACATTAACCATATGGGCGACATAAAATCGATATCATGCGACAAATTGGTCAACACAATTTGGCTATGGTGTGTCGAAAGACATATTTGGCTATCAGCAACTTACCTGCCAGGTAAGCTAAATACAGTGGCAGACACCAGGTCACGCAAATTTAATGACAACACCGAATGGATGTTAAACCCCAAAGTGTTTGCAAAAATTATTGAGCAATATGGCATGCCAGATATCGACCTATTTGCATCAAGGCTAAATCACCAGGTACCTATGTATGTCGCTTGGGAACCAATCAATCAATCAATCAATCAATCAATCAATCAATCAATCAATCAATCAATCAATCAATCAATCAATCAACCTTTATTGTCATCTTGCAAGCAACAGTTGTACAGTGCAAAAAGAAAAGACGTTTCCCAGGGAATAGCGGAGCATCGCACATGAAATTTAAAACATTTCACACATAATAACACTAAAAACAATCCAGTCCCTGATGGAACAGTATAAATAGTTAAAAGCAGGTAAAACACAACGTTAAAATACAATAAACCAATCATAAAAATGTCCGGGGCAGCTGATTTGAGTGGCCAGTGCCAGTTATTAAAGTGGCCAGTGCCAGTTATTAAAGTGTCCGTGCCAGCCGCAGAATCAAGTGGCTGTGAGTACAGAGTGACTGTTTAGCAGCCTCACAGCCTGTGATAGGAAGCTGTTTATCAGTCTTGTAGTCCGGGCTTTGATGCTTCGATATCTCTTGCCTGATGGCAGGAGATCCAGGTGTATGTGGAGGGGGTGCAGTTTGTCCTTAGCAATTCTCTGAGCTTTTTTCAGACAGCGGCTCTGGAACAGTTCTTGTACCGAGGGTACCAGACCCTGAGGCAGCAGCGGTAGATGCGTTCGCGCTGGATTGTGGAAATTTCTTCTTCTATGCATTTCCTCCCTTCTGCCTCATCAGCCGGGTACTACGCAAAATACAAATGAACTCTGCTTCAGGTATTTTGATAGTACCTGTCTGGCCTACACAGCCATGGTTCCCATTACTCCACGACATGGTTCTTGAAACCCCGATGATATTTCCCAGTAACCCAGAATTATTAACACACCCAGTGTCTGGCATATGCCACCCGTGCCATGAAAAAATCAAACTCCTGGGTTGCAGATTTTGAAAAGACCGTTACTGGGACTGGGATTGTCAGAAAAAACCGTCAACACCATGTCAGCATCCCTCCGAACATCCACAAGAAAACAGTACTTGTCCAGCATCAAAAAATGGGAGAAGTACTGCTTGGATACAGGGACCACCTACTCAACCGCTACAGTTACCAACGTACTGGAATTCCTGGTGAACCTTCACCACGATGAAGGACTCAGCTACAGTGCCATCAATACAGCTAGAAGTGCCCTGTCTGTCTATTTAAAACAAGCTCCAGGACAACAGGCCATGGGGTCCCACCCACTGGTGGTCAAACTAATGAAGGGTATTTACAACTCTAACCCCCCTAGACCAAGGTACACCCATATATGGGATGTCAGTGTGGTCCTGACATACCTCAGGGGATGGCCACCAGCCAGATCCCTCAGCCTGGATCAATCTACGCTCAAAACATTCATGTTGATGGCACTTGTATCTGCACAGAGGGTCCAGTCACTACACCTATTGCGACTGGACAACATGATTACAGCTCCAGACCAGATCTCTTTCATTATCCAGGGACTGATCAAACAGAGCAGTCCAGGAACACCTAATCCGTGGAATTCCGGGCTTACCCACCAGAACCACGGTTATGTGCCATGACCCACCTACTGTCCTACATAGACACAACCAAAAATATTCGAGGGAGTGAAAAAGCCTTATGGGTCAGTCATAAAAAACCTTATGGTCGGGTGACGAGCCAAACCATTTCAAGATGACTCAAGCAGGTGCTAAAAGCTGCTGGGATAAACACTAACATGTACAAATCTCACTCCACCAGGGCAGCATCCACGACGACGGCCAAAAGAATGTACATGCCTATAGACCACATCCTGGCTACAGCAGGATGGTCAGGGGAAAGAATGTTCCGAACTTTTTATAATAAGCCGTTGGCAAAACCTGCTTTATTTGCAGAAATTTTTTTACAGACTGCAAATATTTAATTTAAGCCCGGGGGAGCAATTTAATTTCTTTGTTGTTATTGTTAATAAATACCGTTGTGTTTTTCTACAAACAGATTCATTGGTTGATTACGATAACACACTTCCTCCCTCAAGGACTTCGGCAGTGAGTGAAGTAATAACTGTTACACGGTTTGAAATCACAGAGCTTTAAAATCTTCACGTAGTCACTCACGTGACTCCGAAGTAAATTAGTAAGATTAAATGAGAACATACCAGTTTGAAGTTTGATCAGTATTTTATGAGGAGTTACGATGAGGGATTACGTGCCCTCCGCTCCCACCCTCAATAATATGGGTCAAACTGATAACTGATGTCTCCTTTTCTTTACTATGTTTATTTCAATAACTGTGTCTATCTGTGATTCCACACCGCTGCTTTGAAGTATGCCGCGCATGCGTGCTGAGCGGGCTCTTCACGTAATCCCTCATCGTAACTCCTCATAAAATACAGATCAAACTTCAAACTGGTAAGTTCTCGTTTAATCTTACTATTATACTGCATCTGCCATGCATTTGCCCACTCACCCAGCCTATCCAAATCACCTTGCAGCCTCCTAGCATCCTCCACACAGCTAACACTGCTCCCCTGCTTCGTGTCATCTGCAAACTTGGAGATGTTGCATTCAATTCCCTCGTCCAAATCCTTAGAAACCTTAGGAAGGCAATGTTTGTGGCGAACATTAAGCCCAATTAAACTGATCTGCCTGTCCTGATCCATATCCTTGTACTCTCTGCACTTCCCTGTACCTACAATGAGCCTCTTAAACACCGCTATCATATCCACCCACACCACCATCATGTGTTCCTGGTCCGTACCTTCCATGTAAAATACTTGCCTCGCCCATCTGCATTCAACGTTCTCCCTCACACCTTATAGCTACGTCTTCTCATGTTGGACATTTCCATCCTGGAAAATGATAGTAAATATCTACTGTTTCAATGACTCTCATCATTGTATATACATCTATCAAGTCCCCCACGAACCTCCGACATTCCAGAGAAAGCAATCCACGGATATCCAATCTCTCCCTGTGGCTGATCCAGGCAGCATTCTGGTTAACCTGTTTTGTACCCTCTCCAAAACCTCCATTTCTTCCCTTTAATGGGGCGATCGGATCTGTACTCAATACTCCAATTGCGGCCTCATCAAACTCATATAGAACTGCATCATGTTCCTGACCCTTATGTTCAACACCCCTAGCAATGAACGCAAGTATACCATACGTCCACTTTACCATCTACATGTGCTGCCAACTGCAGCGAGCTATGAACTTGGACTCCAAGATCCCTCAGCACATCCATGTCCTTCAGAATCTAGCAATTTACTGTATATCATTGATGATTATTGAATGGTGGCTGAACTCCAAAATGTGTTCATCCCCGGCTGGAGAAAGAAACAATATGGGGAAGGCGGCTCAACGTGACTAACGAGGGAAATCAAGGATAGTGTTAAATCCAGGGAAGAGGTTATATAAATTGGCCGGAGGACTGGGAGAAATTTAGAACTCAACATGGGAGGAAAAAAGGGTTAATTAAGAGCGGGAAAAGAGAGCATGAAAGAATGCCTGCGGGGAATATAAAAACTGACTGCAATAGCTTCTTTACATAGAAACATAGAAACATAGAAATTAGGTGCAGGAGTAGGCCATTCGGCCCTTCGAGCCTGCACCGCCATTCAATATGATCATGGCTGATCATCCAACTCAGTATCCCGTACCTGCCTTCTCTCCATACCCTCTGATCCCCTTAGCCACAAGGGCCACATCTAACTCCCTCTTAAATATAGCCAATGAACTGGCCTCGACTACCCTCTGTGGCAGGGAGTTCCAGAGATTCACCACTCTCTGTGTGAAAAAAGTTCTTCTCATCTCGGTTTTAAAGGATTTCCCCCTTATCCTTAAGCTGTGACCCCTTGTCCTGGACTTCCCCAACATCGGGAGCAATCTTCCTGCATCTAGCCTGTCCAACCCCTTAAGAATTTTGTAAGTTTCTATAAGATCCCCTCTCAATCTCCTAAATTCTAGAGAGTATAAACCAAGTCTATCCAGTCTTTCTTCATAAGACAGTCCTGACATCCCAGGAATCAGTCTGGTGAACCTTCTCTGCACTCCCTCTATGGCAATAATGTCCTTCCTCAGATTTGGAGACCAAAACTGTACGCAATACTCCAGGTGTGGTCTCACCAAGACCCTGTACAACTGCAGTAGAACCTCCCTGCTCCTATACTCAAATCCTTTTGCTATGAAAGCTAACATACCATTCGCTTGCTTCACTGCCTGCTGCACCTGCATGCCCACTTTCAATGACTGGTGTACCATGACACCCAGGTCTCGCTGCATCTCCCCTTTTCCTAGTCGGCCACCATTTAGATAATAGTCTGCTTTCCTGTTTTTGCCACCAAAATGGATAACCTCACATTTATCCACATTATACTGCATCTGCCAAACATTTGCCCACTCACCCAGCCTATCCAAGTCACCTTGCAGTCTCCTAGCATTCTCCTCACAGCTAACACTGCCCCCCAGCTTAGTGTCATCCGCAAACTTGGAGATATTGCCTTCAATTCCCTCATCCAGATCATTAATATATATTGTAAATAGCTGGGGTCCCAGCACTGAGCCTTGCGGTACCCCACTAGTCACTGCCTGCCATTGTGAAAAGGACCCGTTTACTCCTACTCTTTGCTTCCTGTTTGCCAGCCAGTTCTCTATCCACATCAATACTGAACCCCCAATGCCGTGTGCTTTAAGTTTGTAAACTAATCTCTTATGTGGGACCTTGTTGAAAGCCTTCTGGAAGTCCAGATACACCACATCCACTGGTTCTCCCCTATCCACGCTACTAGTTACATCCTCGAAGAATTCTATAAGATTCGTCAGACATGATTTACCTTTTGTAAATCCATGCTGACTTTGTCCAATGATTTCACCACTTTCCAAATGTGCTGCTATCCCATCTTTAATAACTGACTCTAGCAGTTTCCCCACTACCGATGTTAGACTAACTGGTCTGTAATTCCCCGTTTTCTCTCTCCCTCCCTTCTTAAAAAGTGGGGTTACGTTTGCTACACGCCAATCCTCAGGAACTACTCCAGAATCTAAAGAGTTTTGAAAGATTATTACTAATGCATCCACTATTTCTGGAGCTACTTCCTTAAGTACTCTGGGATGCAGCCTATCTGGCCCTGGGGATTTATCGGCCTTTAATCCATTTAATTTACCCAACACCACTTCCCGGCTAACCTGGATTTCACTCAGTTCCTCTATCTCCTTTGACCCGTGGTCCCCTGCTATTTCCGGCAGATTATTTATGTCTTCCTTAGTGAAGACGGAACCAAAGTAGTTATTCAATTTGTCCGCCATATCCTTGTTCCCCATGATCAACTCACCTGTTTCTGACTGCAAGTGACCTACATTTGTTTTAACTAATCTCTTTCTTTTCACATATCTATAAAAACTTTTGCAGTCAGTTTTTATGTTCCCTGCCAGTTTTCTTTCATAATCTATTTTTCCTTTCCTAATTAAGCCCTTTGTCCTCTGCTGGTCTCTGCATAGACATTATTGCCCTCTGCTGGTCTCTGAATTTCTCCCAGTCCTCCGGTATGCTGCTTTTTCTGGCTAATTTGTACGCATCATCCTTCGCTTTGATACTATCCCTGATTTCCCTTGTTATCCACGGATGCACTACCTTCCCTGGTTTATTCTTTTGCCAAACTGGGATGAACAATTTTTGTAGTTCATCCATGCAGTCTTTAAATGTCTTCCATTGCATATCCACCGTCAACCCTTTTAGAATTAATTGCCAGTCAATCTTGGCCAATTCACGTCTCATACCCTCAAAGTTACCTTTCTTTAAGTTCAGAACCATTGTTTCTGAATTAACAATGTCACTCTCCATCCTAATGAAGAACTCAACCATATTATGGTCACTCTTGCCCAAGGGGGCACGTACAACAAGACTGCTAACTAACCCTTCCTCATTACTCAATACCCAGTCTAAAATAGCCTGCTCTCTCGTTGGTTCCTCTACATGTTGATTTAGATAACTATCCCGCATACATTCCAAAAAATCCTCTTCCTCAGCACCCCAGCCAATTTGATTCACCCAATCTATATGTAGATTGAAGTCACCCATTATAACGGTTTTGCCTTTATCGCACGCATTTCTAATTTCCTGTTTGATACCATCTCCAACTTCACTACTACTGTTAGGTGGCCTGTACACAACACCCACCAGCGTTTTCTGCCCCTTAGTGTTTCGCAGCTCTACCCATACCGATTCCACATCCTGCAAACTAATGTCCTTCCTTTCCAGTGCATTAATCTCCTCTCTAATCAGCAACGCTACCCCACCTCCTTTTCCTTTCTCTCTATCCCTCCTGAATATTGAATATCCCTGGATGTTCAGCTCCCAGCCTTGGTCACCCTGGAGCCATGTCTCCGTGATCCCAACTATATCATAGTCATTAATAGCTATCTGCACATTCAACTCATCCACCTTATTACGAATGCTCCTTGCATTGAGACACAAAGCCTTCAGACTTGTTTTTACAACACTCTTACCCCTTATACAATTTTGTTGAAAAGTGGCCCTTTTTGATTTTTGCCCTGGATTTTCCGGCCTGCCACTTTTACTTTTCACCTTGCTACCTATTGCCTCTACCCTCATTTTACACCCCTCTGTCTCTACGCTCACACATTTAAGAAACCCTTTCCCTTTAACTCCATCCTCCACTAGCCCATTCGACACCCCACCCCCCTTATTCAGTTTAAAACCACCCGTGTAGCAGTGGCAAACCTGCCTGCCAGAATGCTGGTCCCACACCTGTTAAGATGCAATCCGTCCCTTTTGTACAGTTCCCCCTTACCCCAAAACAGATCCCAGTGATCTAAGAATCTAAATCCCTGCCCAGTGCACCAGTTCCTCAGCCACACGTTCAGGTCCCGTATCTCCCTGTTCCTGCTCTCGCCAGCACGAGGAACTGGAATCAAACCGGAGATAACAACCCTGGAGGTCCTGCTTTTCAGCATTTTTCCGAGCTCTCTAAAGTCACACTGCAGAATATTCATCCCCTTCTTTCCGACATCGTTTGTGCCGACATGCACTACCACTTCCGGATGTTCACCTTCGCCTTTGAGGATTTTCTGCACTCTGTCCGTGACATCCTGGATCCTGGCACCAGGAAGGCAGCACACCATCCTCGCATCCCATCTGTTGCCGCAGAAACCCCTGTCCGTACCTCTCACAATGGAGTCTCCCACTACAATGGCGTTGCCTGCCTTAGGCCTTCTTGGTTTTGGCTCAACAGCCCTATTCGCATCACAAGCCAGTCCGTTGCCCAGTGTAAACACCTCTTCTGTCCCGACAGCTTCTAAGTGGGTGAACCTGTTCACAAGAGGTACAACACCCGGGGAAGTTGGCATTCCATGCTTCCCTCCCGTTCTCACTGTCTCCCACCTTCTCTCTTCCAGTACCTTAGGTGTAACAATCGTACTGTAGGACTTGTCGAGGAACGACTCAGTTTCTCGGACGAACCGGAGGTCATTCACTTGCTTCTCAAGTTCCCCAACACGGCCCTTCAGGAGCTCTACCTGGATGCACTTCTCGCATTTGTAGCAGCCAGAGGCACCGGCGGTGTCCTTGACCTCCCACATACTGCAAGCATCGCATTGAATCAGCTTGCCTGACATCTCCTTCTTTCGTCTCCTCGCCGAAGACTCTCGAGCCAAAGACTCACACTTTTCTCACAGGGCACTTCCCTCACAAGGCCGCTCACTCACTGCCGCTCGCTAAGAGCAGTCTTGCTTAAATTGACGGATAAATTGCCTCATTTACCAATTTACAAACCAAATTCCTCAGTTTTCAACTGTTTCCCAGCACTGACTCACTTCTCTCCTCCCACTTGGGCTAGAGCCAATCAGTCGTATCTCTTGCTAAACTCCTGCTGCTGTTGTTGCTCCCAAAGCTACAGCAGTTCTGAGTCCATTTAGATATGTAAAAAGGAAAAGATCAGTGAAGAAAACTTAGGTCACTTACAATCAGAGGCAGGTGAATTTCTAATGGAAAGCAAGGAAATGGCAGATCAGTTAAACGAGTACGTTGGTTCAGTATTTACTAAGAAAGACACAAACAATCTCCCAGAAATACGAGGGGACCGAGGAATTAGTGGGAGGGAGGAACTGAAGGGAACCCACGTTAGTCAGGAAATGGTGTTATGCAAACTGTTGGGGCTGAAGACAAATAAATCCACAGGGCCTGTTGGTCTGCATCCCAGAGTACTCAAGCAGGTGGCTCTAGAAATCGTGAATGCATTGGTGATCATTTTCCAATATTCTCCCGACTGGATCCGTTCCTGTAGACTGGAGTGCAGCCGTTGTAACTCCACTTTTTAAGAAAGGAAGGAGAGAGAAAACGGGGAATTATAGACCGGTTAGCCTTACATCGGTAGTGGGGAAGTTGCTGGAGTCGATTATTAAAGATGTTATAGCAGCGCATTTGGAAAGCAGTGACAGGATTGGTCAAAGTCTGCATGGCTTTATGAAGGGAAATCATGCTTGACTAATCTTCTGGAATTTTTTGAGGATGCAACAAGTAGAATGGATAAGGGGGAGCCAGTAGATGTGGTGTATCTGGACTTTCAAAAAACCTTTGACAAGGTCCCACACAAGAGATTAGTGTGCATAATTAGATCACATGGTAATGGGGGTAGGACATGGATAGAGAACTGGTTGTCAGACAGGAAGCAAAGAGTAGGCATAACTGGTCCGTTTCAGAATGCCAGGCAGTGACAAATGATGTGCGGCAAGGCTCGGGGCTGGGACCCCAGTTATTTACAATATTTATTAACGATTTAGACGAGGGAATTAAATGTGTCATTTCCAAGTTAAATTTACGGATGACGCAAAGCTGGGTGGCAGTGGGAGCTGCGATGAGGATGCCATAAGGCTGCAAGGTGGCTTAAAATAAGATAGATGCATGCAGTATAATGTGGATACATGTGAGGTTACCCATTTTGGTGGCAAGAACAGGAAGGCAGTTGATTATCTGAATGGTGTCAGATTTGGAAAAGGGGAGGTGCAACAAGAACTGGTGTGCTTGTACATCAGTTCTGAAAGTGAGCATGCAGGTACGGCAGGCAGTGAAGAAATCTAATGGCATGTTGGCCTTCATTGCGAGAGGATTTGAGTTTCGGAGCAAGGAGGTCCTACTGGCAGTTGTACAGGGCCCAGGTGAGAACACACCTGGAGTATTGTGTGCAATTTTAGTCTCCAAATTTCAGGAAGGACATTATTGCTATTGAGGGAGTGCAGAGTAGGTTCACCAGGTTAATTCCCGGGATGGCGGGACTGAGGGGCTAGATACAGGAAACATTTTCCCGACGTTGGGGGAGTCCAGAACCAGAGGTCACGGTGTAAGAATAAGGGATAGGCCATGTAGGACTGAGATGCGGATAAAAAAATTCACCCAGGGACTTGTGAATCTGCAGAATTATCCGCCACAGAAGGCAGCAGAGCCAATTCTCTGGATCTTTTCAAGAGAGAGTTAGATTTAGCTCTTAGGACAAATGGAAACAAGGGATATGGGGAAAAAGCACGAACGGGGTACTGAATTTAGATGATCAGCCATGATTATGTTGAATGGTGGTTCCTGTTCAGAGGGCCGAATGGCCTACTCCTGCACATATTTTTCCATGTTTCTATGTTTCCTCTATGTTTCTGACACATGACGCGTCAAGAATCAAGAATGCATAATTTTCATGTGCCGAAAGCGGTACAATTAAATTCTTACTTGGGCCTGGAAGTACATGGCAGTGGATCGTGCTTGATGTATGTGTGTGTGTGTGTGTGTGTGTGTGTGTGTGTGTGTGTGTGTGTGTGTGTGTGTGTGTGTGTGTGTGTGTGTGTGTGTGTGTGTGTATGTGTGTGTGTGTGTGTGTGTGTGTGTGTGTGTGTGTGTGTGTGTGTGTGTGTGTGTGTGTGTGTGTGTGTGCGCGCGTGCGTGCGTGTGCGTGCGTGCGTGCGTGAGTGTGTGTGTGTGTGTGTGTGTGTGTGTGTGTGTGTGTGTGTGTGTGTGAGTGTGTGTGTGTGTGTGTGTGTGTGTGTGTGTGTGTGAGTGTATGTGTGGTAATAATGAAAAACCTACAGTGGAGATGTGGAAAGAACTCGATTCCTCCATTGACCTCGTGTGCTTAGATATTTCTTCAAGTGGAGATTCAAATGAACAGCAAAATAATATTCTGGAGTGAATCCGTAATATAAAATCACACAATTTTATTTGAACAAGATATGATAAAATAGTCTCCATGTGAGAATTCAGTTGATTCGCGCCAACTGCCAATATCATTAAAACATATAATCGCCTTCGAGAATGATACCTTCATTGCCTTGTTTGTGCTGGTCTAAAAATGACTGGAAACAGAGATGAGCTGATTTAAATAAACGCTGATTTCAACAGCCCCAACCCAGGTTCGTTTACTGAAGGACAGAAACAGAATCAATGTTTCCCCAGAGTCGAGAAACAGATAAAGTGAGAAAGAAATGCAAATATCTGATCAGATGACATCAGAAACATTTATTTTAAATTGTCAACGTTCTCTCCTGTAAAAATAAAGTTGAAGTGCATATGGATGATGTTAGTCAATAATATTTTCTACAAACATAGGTTAACTGAGAACATGTATCATATCCCTTTATTTACCAACAATGGCTGGGATCAATGTATACATTTGAATGCCACACGTGACAAATTCACAGATGTATAGAAAATACAATGATAAATTAAAATTCAAGTCATAGAAACATAGAAACATAGAACATAGAAAATAGGTGCAAGTGTAGGCCATTCGGCCCTTCGAGCCTGCACCGCCATTCAATATGATCATGGCTGATCATCCATGTCTCAGTATCCTGTACCTGCCTTCTCTCCATACCCCCTGGTCCCTTTAGCCACAAGGGCCACGTCTAACTCCCTCTTAAATATAGCCAATGAACTGGCCTCAACTATCTTCTGTGGCAGAGAATTCCAGAGATTCACCACTCTCTGTGTGAAAAATGTTTTTCTCATCTCGGTCCTAAAAGATTTAGAAACATAGAAACATAGAAACATAGAAAATAGGTGCAGGAGTAGGCCATTCGGCCCTTCGAGCCTGCACCGCCATTCAATATGATCATGGCTGATCATCCAACTCAGTATCCTGTACCTGCCTTCTCTCCATATCCCTTGATCCCTTTAGCCACAAGGGCCACATCTAACTCCCTCTTAAATATAGCCAATGAACTGGCCTCAACTACCTTCTGTGGCAGAGAGTTCCAGAGATTCACCACTCTCTGTGTGAAAAAAGTTTTTCTCATCTCGGTTCTAAAGGATTTCACCTTTATCCTTAAACTGTGACCCCTTGTTCTGGACTTCCCCAACACCGGGAACAATCTTCCTGCATCTAGCCTGTCCAACCCCTTAAGAATTTTGTACGTTTCTATAAGATCCCCCCTCAATCTTCTAAATTCTAGCGAGTACAAGCCGAGTCTATCCAGTCTCTCTTCATATGAAAGTCCTGACATCCCAGGAATCAGTCTGGTGAACCTTCTCTGTACTCCCTCTATGGCAAGAATGTCTTTCCTCAGATTAGGAGACCAAAACTGAACGCAATACTCCAGGTGTGGTCTCACCAAAACCCTGTACAACTGGAGTAGAACATCCCTGCTCCTATACTCAAATCCTTTTGCTATGAATGCTAACATACCATTCGCTTTCTTCACTGCCTGCTGCACCTGCATGCCTACTTTCAATGACTGGTGTACCATGACACCCAGGTCTCGTTGTAACTCCCCTTTTCGCCACCATTTAGATAATAATTTCCCCCTTATCCTTAAACTGTGGAAGCTGGGCGGCTCACGCTGCCCCCCAGCTTTGTGTCATCCGCAAACTTGGAGATTGCATTCAATTCCCTCGTCCAAATCTTTAATATATATTGTAAATAGCTGAGGTCCCAGCACTGAGCCTTGCGGTACCCCACTAGTCACTGCCTACCATTGTGAAAAGGACCCGTTTACTCCTACTCTTTGCTTCCTGTCTGCCAGCCAGTTCTCTATCCACATCAATACTGATCCCCCAATACCGTGTGCTTTAAGTTTAAGAAAAATGCTATGTTGGAGTGCAGGAAACTTTAATTGCCCGTATGTACCTTAAAATTTTCAATACTCCTCGTGTTTTCCTCACAAATCGGGTAATTACTGTTTCTATCTATCTCCTCAGATAACTCAAGATCCCAGATTCAAGAGAGTTTATTGTCATGTGTCACTGATAGGACAATGAAATTCTTGCTTTGCTTCAGCACAACAGAACATAGTAGGCATGACTACAAAACAGATCAGTGTGTCCATATACCATTATATAAATATATACACACATGAATAAATAAACTGATAAAGTGCAAATAGCAGATAATGGGCTATTAATGTTCAGAGTTTTGTCCGAGCCAGGTTTAATAGCCTGATGGCTGTGGGGAAGTAGCTATTCCTGAACCTGGTTGTTGCAGTCTTCATGCTCCTGTACCTTCTATCTGAAGGTAGCAGGGAGATGAGTGTGTGGCCAGGATGGTGTGGGTCCTTGATGATGCTGCCAGCCTCTGTGAGGCAGCAACTGTGATAGATCCCCTCGATGGAAGGGAAGTCAGAGTTGATGATGGACTGGGCAGTGTTTACTACTTTTTGTAGTCTTTTCCTCTCCAGGGCGCTCATGTTGCCGAACCAAGCCACGATGCAACCGGTCAGCATGCTCTCTACTGTGCACCTGTAAAAGTTAGAGAGAGTCCTCTTTGACAAACCGACTATCCGTAATCTTCTCAGGAAGTAGAGGCGCTGATGTGCTTTATTAATAATTGCATCAGTGTTCTCGGACCAGGAAAGATCTTCAGAGATGTGCACGCCCAGGAATTTGAAGCTCTTGATCCTTTCAACCATCGACCCGTTGATATAAACAGGACTGTGGGTCCCCATCCTACTCCTTCTAAAGTCCACAATCAATTCCTTGGTTTTGCTGGTGTTGAGGGCCAGGTTATTGTGCTGGCACCATATGGGCAGTCGCTCGATTTCTCTTCTATACTCTGACTCATCCCCATCAGTGATACGTCCCACAACAGTGGTGTCGTCAGCGAACTTGATCATGGAGTTCGCACTGTGACCGGCTACGCAGTCATGAGTATAGAGTGAGTACAGTGATATCTCTTCAGATATCTCTATTAGATTTTTCTACACCATCCGCCCTACCAGTGCAGTCTGAATCATTGAAACACTATCCAACAAATATGCTCATTGATTGATTGGTTAGAATGTGCCTTCATTCAACAAGGTCTTGGTGAGACCACACCTGGAGTATTGCGTACAGTTTTGGTCTCCAAATCTGAGGAAAGACATTCTTGCCGTAGAGGGAGTACAGAGAAGGTTCACCAGACTGATTCCTGGGATGTCAGGACTTCCATATGAAGAAAGACTGGATAGACTCGGCTTGTACTCGCTAGAATTTAGAGGATTGTGGGGGGATCTTATAGAAACTTACAAAATTCTTAAGGGGTTGGACAGGTTAGATGCAGGAAGATTGTTCCCGATGTTGGGGAAGTCCAGGACAAGGGGTCACAGTTTAAGGATAAAGGGGAAATCCTTTAGGACCGAGATGAGAAAAACATTTTTCACACAGAGAGTGGTGAATCTCTGGAATTCTCTGCCACAGAAGGTAGTTGAGGCCAGTTCATTGGCTATATTTACGAGGGAGTTAGATGTGGCCCTTGTGGCTAAAGGGATCAGGGGGTATGGAGAGAAGGCAGGTACAGGATACTGAATTGGAGGATCAGCCATGATCATATTGAATGGCGGTGCAGGCTCGAAGGACCGAATGGCCTACTCCTGCACCTATTTTCTATGTTTCTATGTTTCTATGCTCATTGGAAGCAGCATCTGAAAATCAACACCACATGAATCATCCCTAATGCCGATCATTTCTCCAATCACTCCACAGATCTACAATTCCCCTCCTGCACTATGCCATCCATTAATTTCCTTCCGATCTCTTCATGACATTTTTATAGAATTTTGTGTTTGCTTTGTTATCAATTTCCTCTACTGCCTTTTTTGTAACCAATCTCGATATTGACATTCTATCTGTATGGCTGTATGGTGACCACACATTTCACTGTACCAACTGGGACATGTGACAAATAAATGTATCTTGATATTGGAATGGACAGTCCCAATAATGTTCGAACGGCTCATATTGATAACAACGAATGTGTAGGAAAGAACTGCAGATGCTGCTTTAAATGAAGCTAGACACAAAATGCTGGAGTAACTCAGCGGGACAGGCAGCATCTCTGGAGGTCTGAAGAAGGGTCTCGACCCAAAACGTCACACATTCCTTCTCTCCAGAGATGCGGCCTGTCCCGCTGAGTTTCTCCAGCATTTTATGTCTACCTAACAATGAAGGCAGGTCTGTCTGTCTGTCTGTCTGTCTGTCTGTCTGTCTGTCTGTCTGTCTGTCTGTCTGTCTGTCTGTCTGTCTGTCTGTCTGTCTGTCTGTCTGTCTTTCTTGCTCAAATATTTTTTCTCACCTCTCCTCTCTCTCCCTCTCACGCAAGCACACACACACCACGAAGCATTCTAATATAAATTTGAGGAATTCCGAACATATTTTACGAAAAACTGCACTATGAGACCAATCTTTCAACCATCTTATTTACAACTATACCGTGAGTTTATATTGTGTAAGGGACGGAAGAGCACGCTGTTTTATTAACCTAGTGCATCTGTATCAGTTAATAGATGTGATAGCGTGAGTCCATCTTGCTGTTGAGTTTGGAGCCGTGTCTCAGCTCCGCCCGCTGCACCACTCGGTTTACTGGTCCCACCCACAGCCACGCCCTCTTTTGCCGGGTATTTAATTCTCTCTAAGAGGGGCCGAAGTCCAACTTCCTTGCAGTGGGTTTGTTGCGAGGTTCTGTACAGAAACAACCGGGTCACACTTCCCAGCGGGATGATGTCGGCGGTTTCACTCAGTCTGTTCCTGGCCTTAATAGTCCGTGAGTAATGAGTTGGACAAATTCCTCACGCGTTTCTCAGTGGTATATCCCCTACACCATTCCCCTTCTACCCACTCTAGAACCCTCCCAATTTATTTCCTATTGATAATTAGAGTAGGGGATTAATGGTCAATAATTTATCCTCGCCATTCATGCCTTTTTTTAAATTTGCAGGTGTCCATTCCGATGTCGTTCTCACTCAGCCCAAGACAGGGACCGCCACTCCTGGAGGCTCCATCACACTGAACTGTAGTGCCAGCGGGTTGAATGTTAGCAGCCACCATATGCATTTGTTCCGTCAGGTCCCCGGGCAGGGGCTGGAATGGCTGCTTGCCTACCGCAGTTCTTACACCAATCACTTCGCTCCGGGGATAGAGAGCCGATTTACTCCGTCCACAGACAATTCGAATAATATGTTCACCGTGATCGCCAGGAACCTGAGGATCGAAGACACCGCTGTCTATTACTGTGCGAGACAGTGGGGGGATCACGGTGCTGCAAACAGCGACTTCCTCGTACAAAAACCTGGACACCTAGTTGTATCCTGCTCCAACCTACAAGCACCGTAGGAGAGGCCGTGTGAAGCAAATTCAAATGAATTTTCACCACTTAAAGTTACATGGATTGTTTTGAGAAATGTCCAACTGTCTTCAGACCAATTAACGTTATTTTATATGAGCTTTAGAAGAACAGCGTATAGTTTTATAAGTGACAGCGAAGAGTGCCCTGGGACATCCTCTGTTAGCTGTACATGCATCAGTTCTTGAAGAGCGAAGTATTTGACATGGCATGTTTCACTGTGTATACTGGATGGCACAGCGGTTCCTACCAATACAAAAACATCCACAACCCATAATACTGTGATCTGGGCCAGTATATGATATTTTCAATTCAATATTTCATACAACAGGAGCATAAACATGTCCAGGAATATTTCCGCACATTTTATTGTAGAGGTAACTTGAGTTAATTTATATTTTATATGTAGATGATTCTCATCACCTTTCGCTGCCTGTTTAATACACGGCGCCGTGATATGTGATTATTGTTGGAAATGATTTTTTTAATGCATTCATTGTTTTCAAAGAGCAATAAGGCATTTGCTTTAGATGTGAAATACGAATAATTACAGGATTTTTGTTCTTTTTTTGCCTGCCTTGTGCAGATCATGTTATTGTGTGAAGAAACCCATAGAATGTAACACTGTGACTATCTTGACTATTGGGGAGGAGGCACCATGGTGACGGTAACCAGCGGTAAGAAACCTCATCCTATTCAGTCTCTAGATGTATCCAGTTGTAATTTTAACCTATATTTCCAATAATTATATTAAATTGTTCTTCTACATTAATTACCCATTCATTGCAATGTTGGATCGATGTTGCTTTAGAATGTAATGTGATTTTGCTGCAGTGAGATTGCCGATTTAAACGCCTTATGTGCTATGACTTTCAATCCTTTGACTATGAAGTGGATGCGGTTTAGTTCCAAATTAGTGGAAAAATGTGCATCAATTTGCTTTCACTAGGCTTTCTAATTGTTTGAGATTGTTGTGGTCCTTGATCTGCGATTCATCGAACTGTATTTTCTGATCAACAGCAGGTATTTGGTCTCAGTTTGTTTCTTCTCAGCGCATATGAAACAAACGACAGAAACGGATAAATACTGGGTGTAAAATGGTCACGTTTTTAAAGTGTATGTATTAATTGGTGGAATCGCCTTGCCACCTTTAATCCAATCGCTAACAAAACTTGCATGGAAGAAGGAAAAATATCTTGCAGCAAAACACAGAAGTGCAAGGGTCAGGGTTAATTGCGCAGTTATATATCTTGAAGTACAATGAATAGGAAGGAATAGTGGATGCTGATTTATGATGCCGATTGACACAAAGCTGGAGTAACTCTGCCTCTCCCGCTGAGTTACTCCAACTTGTTTTGTCTATCTTGAAGTACAATGAGTTGGCCATGTGAACCAATGTTACAGCAAAGCTAAGAAAGCAAAATCCGTGAAACGCGATCTATAGAATGACAATGTACCGGGTGTACTGGGGTACAGAGGAACTGAAGGAAATTCACATTAAATGGAAATGTTAATCCACGTGTATTGTGTTATTCATCTTTATTTCAACAACGATTGGCTCTGTGGTCATTGGAACAATGAATTTCGGTGGTCTTTAGACAGAGATATTTGGATTTTTGTGAAGAAGTTCAGCAAATTTGTGTTATGCGATTCATCCCATCGGCGGTATGATTCAGCCGGTCATTGTGGGAGACGATATTGTTGCGCAGTTTGACGTGTTTGTACGTTCAATTCGAGTGGCAGCGACCGGGTATTGCTGTTGTATGACGTGTCCGATTATGTTATTTCAATGAACGCAAAGAAGATATATGTTTAAAAATAAAAATAAGAATATATTACTAGAAATCATAAATAGGAACAGTAAATGTTGCAAACGCCTACAGGGTCACGCAGCCTGTGGCGAAAGACAAATCCCATAGAGGGGAGCCGAATGGCAAGTTGTAGCGCCAGAGACCAGACTTCGTTCCCGAAATCAGGTGCAGACTGTGAGAACTGTGCGTTCTCCCTGTGGTTTCTTACTGGTGCTCAGCTTTCCTCCCACAACCCAAAAGAGTGCAGGTTTGCAGGTTAAATGACCTGGGTGATTGACCCGGGTGGGTCGGGGGTGGATGCGATAGTTCGATAACGTGGAACTTGTGAGTGGCCCTGGATTTGGTTGGCAGAAGGGTCTATTTCTATGCTAAACCTCTACTGAATTCGCCATGGTTTAGTCCCCCAACGATAGTCGACATGGAACATGCTTGGTTTTCTCTTTCCACAGTTGCTACCTAACCTGTTTTATGTCAAAGATCACGAGTTTCCCCATTTGGAAAATGCGTTGAATGTATAATGGGGAGATTTCGGAACAGTTATAGTTTTGGAATAATGTTTAATCCATGGATTTATTAGAATTTTATTATAAGAGAATTTGAATCCATGTTTGTCTATGGCTCCCAATGTCATTTAAACATAAAATGTCCCTCTATTTGGTAAATTGCTAATAAAAAATGTCAGTTTTACGAATAGTTACGGTAAAAAAAAAGAAGAAAAATTGGGAAATGAAATGGAATGTTGGAAACTAAATTTTCTCTGCTATTTTAGACAATAGACAATAGGTGCAGGAGTTGGCCATTCGGCCCTTCGAGCCAGCACCGCCATTCAATGTGATCATGGATGATCTTCCCCAATCAGTACCCCGTTCCTGCTTTCTCCCCATATCCCCTGACTCTGCTATCTTAATTTTAATTATAAAACAGGGTATCTCACTAATCCTTGAACAGAGTGGGAATTGAAATCGATGGCTTAGTGGAGGGTTTGAGTGACGTTCAAATTTACATTTGCATTTATTTAATTAAAACATTGAATTAGCAACATTGGGCATTTTCACTATTAAACGTAGACTACTATATGACTTAAAACATTTTCCTGTTAAAGTCACGAAGCAAACTCAGATATTGTTTTAATAGATTGCAGGTTGTAATTTATAATTGGTATATTTTGTATTCGTTTCCTATCGGACAGAGATACAATGTTAATCATTCGTTCTTCAGTGCCGATGACATTGTAAACGTAAACTCGTTTTAAAGATGCTGGAAACGGAACTGAGCGTCATTGCATAAACATTAATTTTAATGGCGTATTATTGAATTCATTAAGGCAATGGTGCACACAGACAAACATTGAAACCTGTGCCAATTTATTTAATTATGAAGTATTTACATGTTCTTACAATTTACATGCTACATTTAGTTTCCAGAAGTTGTGGTACATAACCTTTATTAATTCAGATATTATATTGAGAGAGTTATTTTTAATCCTTATAATGCAATCTCATACATGTGTTTAATCTGGTATGAATGTAATGTTCTTGTCGGCCGGTTTGTCTTTCGGAATTTACTTGCAATTACTGTCGGCAAATGATCGGTATATTTTCGTGAGTGATGGGACAACAAAATACAGAAAAAAGTGACATTTTAAGTGTGTTATTTGTCGTTAAATAACAGAGCTACCATTTCAATCCCATCCACCCCCTTAGTTGGTTTCGTTCGATGGACACATTTAAGGCCAAATTTCACGAACAAGATTGTGATTGTTTATTTTTGTCTTCTCCCAAATTATGTTCGGGAGCCCGACATGGAAAACTCGTTACCCTTCCATTTTATGTAATTTTGTCAGATAATCTCTGAACCATTTATAAAACAAAAACTCTTCCCTCTCCCACCAAATCAAAAGTTTCGCCATGGGCAGGCACAGTGGCCCAAGCGAAACCTACCTAAATTATTCAATTTTAATTAAATAAATGCTAATGTAATTTTGAACGTCAGTCAAACCCTCCTTTGAACCATTGATTCCAATTCCCACTGTTCACGGATTAGTGGGATACCTGTTCTATAATTCAAATAGCAGAGAAAATGTTGTTTCCAACATTGCACATCATTTCACCGATCTCCATTTAGTTGGGTACATGGAACAACCCCTGACACAGACTGGCCCCTATCCCCGAACTCTTCATCCTGTACCCAGACAGAACTCATCGACTTCATTGTCTACAAACTTTGACCATATAATCAAATTCAACGGGTCCATCCCCGACACATACCTCCTCTTTGTTGATCTCACCATCTCCATCGCAGGAGATAGACTATCGACTGACATAAATTGCAAATCTACGGACTCCCACAGCTATCGGGACTTCACCTCTTCCAACCTTGCCTCCTGCAAAGACTCTATGTCCTACTCCCAAATTCATCCGTCTCCGCGCAGCTGTTCCCAAGATGAGTTGTTCCATACCAGGATATCCGAGGTCCTCATTCTTTAGGGAGCGGGTATTCCCCACTTTTACCATAGACGAGGCTCTCACATGTGTTTACACTGTATCCTGTAGTTCTGCCCTTACTCCATCATCCCCAGTTGCAACAAGGAGTTTGGTGAGATTGTAACCCATAGGCCAACGTTAGTTATAGCCACTGAGTATTGAGCATTCCTGAGAAACCCTGGGAATTTTACAGTAATTAATACTGGAGCCCTATCGATATATTTCCAACTCTAATATGGACAGTAACTGCCAGATATTGGCACCCTAAGAAGTTTTCAGCCAATGTTTTCCAAGGTGGGATCAAGGCGGAATGATTAGCTAATAGTTGATGATACTCAGGTGAAGTTGCATGAAATAGAAAACTGGTTAACGAGTTTAACATTCATGTGGCCTTTGCCTTGCAGCGGCTCCATCCGCGCCCAGCCCCTTCATTCTCTTCACCTGTGAGGATCACGGCTCCAGTGGTTCGTTCACCTATGGTTGTTTGGCGTTGGGCTATTCCCCTGCGGGCGCCAGTGTTTCTTGGAAGAAAGATGATAAACAACTGACCACCGGAGTGAAGGACTACCCGGCAGTGTTCAATAAGTTGGGAACTTACACCCGGAGCAGCGAGTTAACCATCACCGAGGCGGAGGCAGGGAGAGGCGACATCTTCTGCGTGGTTCAGCACAACCAAAAAGACTATGTAGCGAAAGTACCAGGTTCGTGTTGGGGTGCAGCGCGAGGCCGAGGGTAGAGTTGAGAGTCGAGAGTCAAGAATGTTTTATTGTCCTATGTCCCAGATAGAACAATGACATTTTTACATGTATACATGCACACATACTCAAAACAAACAATAACAGTGCAATCATGATAATAATAATAATAATAATAATAGTCTATTGTAGTTCAGAGCATATGAGATTGTAGTGTTTAATAGCCTGATGGCTGTAGGGAAGAAGCTGTTCCTGAACCTGGACGTTACAGTTCTCAGGCTCCTGTACCTTCTTCCCAATGGCAGTGGTGAGATGAGTGTGTGGGCAGGATGGTGTGGGTCTTTGATGGTGTTGGCTGCCTTCTTGAGGCAGTGACTCCGATACATCCCTTTGATGATGGGGGGTCCGAGCAGGTTATGGATTGGCCAGTGGTCACAACATTTTGCAGCCTTTTCCGCTCCTGGATGTTCATGTTGCCGAAACAGGCCATGATGCAATCCATATAATCCGCGGGATTTGACAGCTGGAGATAAGTACTTGACTTAATGTGCCCTGTTCGGTTTTATTCTTCATGTCACACTGACTGTCGAACGCTCATCTGAGCTCCACGATCCAACAAGTCAAAGACAGACAATTCATGTCGATATAGTGATGTGAAAGTGTGGCTGCATCCACAGATGCCATGTAACATCTGGAACACTGATAAAACTCCATTCTCAATTTAACTACCAAAGGCTTAAAGTCTCAATAGAAAGTGACACATGCCTTATCCGCCAAATTATTCCAGCCCTTTGCTTCTTTTTTTAATCAAACAACATCTGCTGTTGTTGTTTCGATAAAACGGTGAGTTTTGTTTCGTGGCACCGAGGGGCGAGAGCGATATTCATAATACTGAAGCACTGTCGTTCGTTCTTGTGACGGAACGAAAGGCGGTGCTTCAAATATCGAGACAATTCACCATTTACAAAATCATAAAAAAACAAAAATGTACTTGTAGAGAGCTTGAAAAGAGCTGATTAATGTATTATCATCACCAGCACATCCATATAATTCGTGAGGAACTGATCTATCCATAGATAGGTTACATTTTAACTCGCGATCAATCGAAGCGGCTGAGTGCATCATGTTGAGAACATTATCAAGAGTATTAAAAGCACAGACACAGTCACAGAGAACAAAAGCAGAAGTCGGCCCATCACATCCCTGTGACAACGACTTACCGAGCTATAATGTTAACATTTACGAGCACTCGATGTACCGCGATAAACAAGGAATTTAGCAGCATCTCGGGAAGTCCAAGTCCAGGCTACTTTTAATCAGAAAAAGTGATTTAAAAAAAATGTATTTATTTATTTTTTGGTCAAAATATTGGGTGTCATTATTAATCGATGATAGTTTATGAGCAATTCCAATGAAGTTTATTTTCTTTCAGTACATCATCCTACCGTCACCATTACCATAAGTGCCCTTGAGGAAATCAAGCGCAGCAGAATAGCGATCGCCGTGTGTTTGGTCAACGATTTCACTCCAGTGAAATTTACTGTGAACTGGCTGAAGAATGGCGAGTCATTGGATTCTGGCATCGTCACCTCTCCTGCCTTCCAGGTGAACGGTAACGATAACTTCTCGGCGACCAGCCAGTTGACATTCCCAGCTACAGAATGGTTCAAAGGTTCCGTCTATACCTGCCAAGTCAACCATGGAAAAGTTTTGAAAAGCCAAAACATCAGTAGATCTCCAGGTAAGAACATTACATAGACTATATTATTCAAAAACTAAATAAAATAAAATCATTCCTAATGTTTCACCAATCTGTGATAAATGTCTGTGTCAAGAAGCTACCATAGCGCATTCTTTTGTTTTTTGTACAAAAATCCAAAAATTCTGGCATGGAATATTTGATATTTTTTCAAAATTAACTAAAATAAAACTGGTACCAAAAACAGAATGGATCATTTTTGGGATATCGGAAGGTATCCCTGAATTAAACGTGTATCAGAAGAATTTACTCAATTACGGGCTAATAATGGGAAAAAAGCTCATACTTAAATTCTGGAAAAATGCGCCCACACCAACAATAAAAATGTGGACATCAAATATGTTTGAAACATTACATCTGGAAGAGATGAGATTCCTCTTAGCAGGAAAAGCAAACCAATTCCAAAAGACGTGGTCTACGTTTATGGACCTATTACAAGCATGAGGTGCAATAGTAATTTTAAAAATAAATAAATAAATAAATGATATCAGGACCTGGTAATGGGAGGTAAAACGACAAAAACAGACTTGGTTGGTAGTCTTTCTGCGGAGTTTAATGTTATAATAGAGCGATTGTCCTTACTTACTTTTTCTTTCTTTTCTAGGGTCTACTTTCTTACTTTACTTCCTTCTCTAACTTCTTTTCTAAGGGGCTTTCTTTTCCCAACACTCTCTTGCACTTCACGACTCTTGCGCACCTTCTTTACTTTCCTTACTTCTATCTTTTTCTTAAAGCTTAAAAAAAAAATGAAGCGGTACAAAAAATGTATTAAGATATATGTGTTGTGTGTTATTGTAATTTACCGTACTTCTAATAAAAATAAATAAAATAAAAAAAAGATCTCCAGGTAAGGAATACATCCGTGGTATGTCTCGGGATATTAGTGTAAACATTAGCGCTCACGGTGGTAGTACTTCACTGACATTGTGAAAGTCTATGTGTAGGAAGGAAGTACAGATGCTGGTTTACACCGAAAGTAGAAACATAATTCCAGAGTAACAGCAGGTTAGGCATCTGCACAGAAAAGGAATAGGTGACGATTCAGGTCGAGACTCTTCTTCCGACTTAGAATCAGAGGAGAGGGAAACTAGAGGTATGAGAATGTACAAACAAATGAATGAAAGGTATGAAAAGAACAAATCAAAGCCAGCAACGATGAACAAGGAAAGGTCGAGGCCACATTGGTCCGTTGTTGCTCTAGAAATGGTGATAACGAGTAGATACAGAGTGAAACGAAACAGGACCGCAGTGAAACTAGTCGGATAACGAGGGTGGGAGGTGGACGGAGAGAGATGAAATGCAAAGGTTACTTGAAATTAGAAAAGTCAATATTGATACCTCTGAGTTCTAGGTTGCTGAAGCGAAATATGAGGTGTTGTTCCTCCAATTTGCGTTTAGCTTCACTCTCACAGTGGAGGAAGCCCAGGGCAGAAAGAACAGTGTGGGAATGGAGCGGGGTTTTAATGTGTTTGGCAAGCTGGTGATCGCCTAGGGCAGTGATTCACAACCTTTTTTAGCTCATGGCCCCCTTGGGATCTTTTAATTTTTCTGTGGCCCCTGACATTATTAGCGGAAAAAAAGTACTTCAATATTATAATACCTTCCATAAAAATATCAGTGTCTATTAATTGCACATATATTCTCTTTTATTCTATTCCTCAAACATCAAAAATATTTCAACTACATAGATTTAAATTTATTAGAACTGAAATTTAGGAGGCAACAGGGTGGTAGCTCTGTGGCCCCCTTCATTGAACCTGTGGGCCCCTAAATGCCAACATTTTTCTGTGGCCCCCCTGAAATTTGCCATGCCATTTGGCCCCAGGTTGGGAATCACTGGCCTAGGGCAAGGCGGACAGAACGAAGGTATTGAACGAAACGAACGCCACAGTCTGCGCTTTGATTCACCGATGTACAGGAACCCACATCTACAACAGCGGATACAGTGGTTGGTGGAGGTGCAAGTGAACCTCTGCCTCATCTGAAAGGACTGTCGGGGTCCCTGGATGAAGTGGTGTGAGTTACAGTACTCCAGCATTGAGTGCATATCGCGGTTTAGCCCATGATGCCATCTCCCATTTCATTTATTGTGTCGCACAGAGACAAAAGTCAGTTCATGACGATTTAGGGCCCATGTTCACAGAATCACTACTTAGAAGGGGACATGTACACATTCAAGTTTTGGGGGCAGATGATTGGTGTAAACCTTCGATCCCGGTTACTCCTGCAAATGCTTATGTTCACATTAATTATTGTGCCACAGTTGATGATTCCTGCGGTGAACCGAAGATTACAATCCTTCCTCCACCTGTTGAACAAGAGTTAATGGAGATGACCGTAACATTAACCTGTCGGGTATCCGATGCACCTTATGGTATCACAGTATCTTGGAACCACGAAAAGGTACATTTGGAATCAGAGATCCAGCCCACAGGACATGCAGATATCGTAGAGAGCAAAGTCAACATTTCAACTCGTGACTGGCTGAGTGGGGATTATTTCGAATGCGTGGTGAGCCATGATGTTATGCCGACTCCAAAAACTGGACGAATCAACTGGAAGAAAGGTGAGACGGTGTAGCTGCAGAGAGGTGCTGTGGGCCAGAGGTGACTGGACCACTTTTCTTCTGAGATAAAGCTGATATTAATGATTGAGATCACTCCATCGGCGAAGCAATATCTATACAAAATGAAATCGTGCTGAGACTTCACTGAGTCCTTGGTCAGAGCTGGAAAAGAGAGAATACGAGATCACTTTGCATGAATATGAGGTGCGGACAGGTTACTGGAAACATCGATGATAATTTGCAGCGAGAGTCAGCGTGCGGCCACGTTGTCTATGGGCTATGGTACAATATGGGTATTCAGAGCATTGCAGCGTTTGTTAAATAGCCCACAGTGTTGTAACTTGCAGGAATATGGGTTTGCCTACCAAATTAGCATGTGGTGATGGTGGGAGTAAATCGCAGATACTCTCACTTGTAGGAGAAATGCCCGTTTCGGAGCTAGGCACATGAAACTAGTTACTCGAAATTAAAAAAAAAAAAAACCATCAAATGCCGTATATCGGAAAGATGTCACCTTAATGTAGATCATTTAATATTGATTCCAATGGTCTGCATCTACACAGACATTCGGAGGGATTAGATATAACGCCGAGGAAGGCCGCAGTCAAAGAGCCTAGGAATGTTTTGTTTTCCATTTTGCTTGTATTGTCCAGGTCAAAATGCCCATTTCAAAATTCCCTTTCCCCTCTCAACTCCCACCAACATAATCTCTGTAACATCCCACGTCATACAAAAGCATCTCTTACTGTCTTTTTGCGTACACACCATATAACCATATAACAATTACAGCACGGAAACAGGCCATCTCGGCCCTACAAGTCCGTGCCGAACACTTATTTTCCCCTAGTCCCATCTACCTGCGCTCAGACCATAACCCTCCATTCCTTTCCCATCCACATACCTATCCAATTTATTTTTAAATGATAAAATCGAACCTTCCTGCCTCCACCACTTCCATCGGAACCTCATTCCACACCGCTACCACTCTCTGAGTAAAGAAGTTCCCCCTCATGTTACCCCTAAACTTCTGTCCCTTAATTCTCAAGTCATGCCCCCTTGTTTGAATCTTCCCTACTCTCAGTGGGAAAAGCTTATCCACGTCAACTCTGTCTATCCCTCTCATCATTTTAAAGAACTCTATCAAGTCCCCCCCTTAACCTTCTGCGCTCCAAAGAATAAAGACCTAACTTGTTCAACCTTTCTCTGTAACTTAGTTGCTGAAACCCAGGCAACATTCTAGTAAATCCCCTCTGTACTCTCTCTATTTTGTTGACATACTTCCTATAATTGGGCTCGTATAACGTGTTCATTGTTTCCTGCGATCCCTGAATTCATTTTAGAATTACATCATTTGCATCAATTTTGAAAACGCACGTCAAAAAGCATCACTTTGTAGTCTCAACATTCTCCGCTGGCATCCACTGACTACTCCTGCCATGGTTTGATAAAGTCTCATTCAGTTGCTCTTGGGAATTGAATGAGACAGATGAACCAAGGTAGAACTGCATTTAGTAATAAATGACAAAAGGAGCAGGAGACGACCATGGTCATCAGAAATAACACGGATCAGAGAGGGCGAATGGCTTGATCTTGTGTTGTGAGTGTGTGAAGTGATTTATACAAATCCTCTGCCGTGCACAGGAGAGAAGCACATTCAGGTGTATATGTCTGAACAAAGAGACAAGGCACTAAAGGGGAATGCAATGACGATAATACTGTCGGTTGGCAGTTTACTGATGTACGGATATATTAG